>NW_028289065.1:235000-240000 GCF_059628265.1 Tinamus guttatus
TTAGGGTTAGGGTTAGGGTTAGGGTTAGGGTTAGGGTTAGGGTTAGGGTTAGGGTTAGGGTTAGGGTTAGGGTTAGGGTTAGGGTTAGGGTTAGGGTTAGGGTTAGGGTTAGGGTTAGGGTTAGGGTTAGGGTTAGGGTTAGGGTTAGGGTTAGGGTTAGGGTTAGGGTTAGGGTTAGGGTTAGGGTTAGGGTTAGGGTTAGGGTTAGGGTTAGGGTTAGGGTTAGGGTTAGGGTTAGGGTTAGGGTTAGGGTTAGGGTTAGGGTTAGGGTTAGGGTTAGGGTTAGGGTTAGGGTTAGGGTTAGGGTTAGGGTTAGGGTTAGGGTTAGGGTTAGGGTTAGGGTTAGGGTTAGGGTTAGGGTTAGGGTTAGGGTTAGGGTTAGGGTTAGGGTTAGGGTTAGGGTTAGGGTTAGGGTTAGGGTTAGGGTTAGGGTTAGGGTTAGGGTTAGGGTTAGGGTTAGGGTTAGGGTTAGGGTTAGGGTTAGGGTTAGGGTTAGGGTTAGGGTTAGGGTTAGGGTTAGGGTTAGGGTTAGGGTTAGGGTTAGGGTTAGGGTTAGGGTTAGGGTTAGGGTTAGGGTTAGGGTTAGGGTTAGGGTTAGGGTTAGGGTTAGGGTTAGGGTTAGGGTTAGGGTTAGGGTTAGGGTTAGGGTTAGGGTTAGGGTTAGGGTTAGGGTTAGGGTTAGGGTTAGGGTTAGGGTTAGGGTTAGGGTTAGGGTTAGGGTTAGGGTTAGGGTTAGGGTTAGGGTTAGGGTTAGGGTTAGGGTTAGGGTTAGGGTTAGGGTTAGGGTTAGGGTTAGGGTTAGGGTTAGGGTTAGGGTTAGGGTTAGGGTTAGGGTTAGGGTTAGGGTTAGGGTTAGGGTTAGGGTTAGGGTTAGGGTTAGGGTTAGGGTTAGGGTTAGGGTTAGGGTTAGGGTTAGGGTTAGGGTTAGGGTTAGGGTTAGGGTTAGGGTTAGGGTTAGGGTTAGGGTTAGGGTTAGGGTTAGGGTTAGGGTTAGGGTTAGGGTTAGGGTTAGGGTTAGGGTTAGGGTTAGGGTTAGGGTTAGGGTTAGGGTTAGGGTTAGGGTTAGGGTTAGGGTTAGGGTTAGGGTTAGGGTTAGGGTTAGGGTTAGGGTTAGGGTTAGGGTTAGGGTTAGGGTTAGGGTTAGGGTTAGGGTTAGGGTTAGGGTTAGGGTTAGGGTTAGGGTTAGGGTTAGGGTTAGGGTTAGGGTTAGGGTTAGGGTTAGGGTTAGGGTTAGGGTTAGGGTTAGGGTTAGGGTTAGGGTTAGGGTTAGGGTTAGGGTTAGGGTTAGGGTTAGGGTTAGGGTTAGGGTTAGGGTTAGGGTTAGGGTTAGGGTTAGGGTTAGGGTTAGGGTTAGGGTTAGGGTTAGGGTTAGGGTTAGGGTTAGGGTTAGGGTTAGGGTTAGGGTTAGGGTTAGGGTTAGGGTTAGGGTTAGGGTTAGGGTTAGGGTTAGGGTTAGGGTTAGGGTTAGGGTTAGGGTTAGGGTTAGGGTTAGGGTTAGGGTTAGGGTTAGGGTTAGGGTTAGGGTTAGGGTTAGGGTTAGGGTTAGGGTTAGGGTTAGGGTTAGGGTTAGGGTTAGGGTTAGGGTTAGGGTTAGGGTTAGGGTTAGGGTTAGGGTTAGGGTTAGGGTTAGGGTTAGGGTTAGGGTTAGGGTTAGGGTTAGGGTTAGGGTTAGGGTTAGGGTTAGGGTTAGGGTTAGGGTTAGGGTTAGGGTTAGGGTTAGGGTTAGGGTTAGGGTTAGGGTTAGGGTTAGGGTTAGGGTTAGGGTTAGGGTTAGGGTTAGGGTTAGGGTTAGGGTTAGGGTTAGGGTTAGGGTTAGGGTTAGGGTTAGGGTTAGGGTTAGGGTTAGGGTTAGGGTTAGGGTTAGGGTTAGGGTTAGGGTTAGGGTTAGGGTTAGGGTTAGGGTTAGGGTTAGGGTTAGGGTTAGGGTTAGGGTTAGGGTTAGGGTTAGGGTTAGGGTTAGGGTTAGGGTTAGGGTTAGGGTTAGGGTTAGGGTTAGGGTTAGGGTTAGGGTTAGGGTTAGGGTTAGGGTTAGGGTTAGGGTTAGGGTTAGGGTTAGGGTTAGGGTTAGGGTTAGGGTTAGGGTTAGGGTTAGGGTTAGGGTTAGGGTTAGGGTTAGGGTTAGGGTTAGGGTTAGGGTTAGGGTTAGGGTTAGGGTTAGGGTTAGGGTTAGGGTTAGGGTTAGGGTTAGGGTTAGGGTTAGGGTTAGGGTTAGGGTTAGGGTTAGGGTTAGGGTTAGGGTTAGGGTTAGGGTTAGGGTTAGGGTTAGGGTTAGGGTTAGGGTTAGGGTTAGGGTTAGGGTTAGGGTTAGGGTTAGGGTTAGGGTTAGGGTTAGGGTTAGGGTTAGGGTTAGGGTTAGGGTTAGGGTTAGGGTTAGGGTTAGGGTTAGGGTTAGGGTTAGGGTTAGGGTTAGGGTTAGGGTTAGGGTTAGGGTTAGGGTTAGGGTTAGGGTTAGGGTTAGGGTTAGGGTTAGGGTTAGGGTTAGGGTTAGGGTTAGGGTTAGGGTTAGGGTTAGGGTTAGGGTTAGGGTTAGGGTTAGGGTTAGGGTTAGGGTTAGGGTTAGGGTTAGGGTTAGGGTTAGGGTTAGGGTTAGGGTTAGGGTTAGGGTTAGGGTTAGGGTTAGGGTTAGGGTTAGGGTTAGGGTTAGGGTTAGGGTTAGGGTTAGGGTTAGGGTTAGGGTTAGGGTTAGGGTTAGGGTTAGGGTTAGGGTTAGGGTTAGGGTTAGGGTTAGGGTTAGGGTTAGGGTTAGGGTTAGGGTTAGGGTTAGGGTTAGGGTTAGGGTTAGGGTTAGGGTTAGGGTTAGGGTTAGGGTTAGGGTTAGGGTTAGGGTTAGGGTTAGGGTTAGGGTTAGGGTTAGGGTTAGGGTTAGGGTTAGGGTTAGGGTTAGGGTTAGGGTTAGGGTTAGGGTTAGGGTTAGGGTTAGGGTTAGGGTTAGGGTTGGGTTAGGGTTAGGGTTAGGGTTAGGGTTGGGTTAGGGTTAGGGTTAGGGTTAGGGTTAGGGTTAGGGTTAGGGTTAGGGTTAGGGTTAGGGTTAGGGTTAGGGTTAGGGTTAGGGTTAGGGTTAGGGTTAGGGTTAGGGTTAGGGTTAGGGTTAGGGTTAGGGTTAGGGTTAGGGTTAGGGTTAGGGTTAGGGTTAGGGTTAGGGTTAGGGTTAGGGTTAGGGTTAGGGTTAGGGTTAGGGTTAGGGTTAGGGTTAGGGTTAGGGTTAGGGTTAGGGTTAGGGTTAGGGTTAGGGTTAGGGTTAGGGTTAGGGTTAGGGTTAGGGTTAGGGTTAGGGTTAGGGTTAGGGTTAGGGTTAGGGTTAGGGTTAGGGTTAGGGTTAGGGTTAGGGTTAGGGTTAGGGTTAGGGTTAGGGTTAGGGTTAGGGTTAGGGTTAGGGTTAGGGTTAGGGTTAGGGTTAGGGTTAGGGTTAGGGTTAGGGTTAGGGTTAGGGTTAGGGTTAGGGTTAGGGTTAGGGTTAGGGTTAGGGTTAGGGTTAGGGTTAGGGTTAGGGTTAGGGTTAGGGTTAGGGTTAGGGTTAGGGTTAGGGTTAGGGTTAGGGTTAGGGTTAGGGTTAGGGTTAGGGTTAGGGTTAGGGTTAGGGTTAGGGTTAGGGTTAGGGTTAGGGTTAGGGTTAGGGTTAGGGTTAGGGTTAGGGTTAGGGTTAGGGTTAGGGTTAGGGTTAGGGTTAGGGTTAGGGTTAGGGTTAGGGTTAGGGTTAGGGTTAGGGTTAGGGTTAGGGTTAGGGTTAGGGTTAGGGTTAGGGTTAGGGTTAGGGTTAGGGTTAGGGTTAGGGTTAGGGTTAGGGTTAGGGTTAGGGTTAGGGTTAGGGTTAGGGTTAGGGTTAGGGTTAGGGTTAGGGTTAGGGTTAGGGTTAGGGTTAGGGTTAGGGTTAGGGTTAGGGTTAGGGTTAGGGTTAGGGTTAGGGTTAGGGTTAGGGTTAGGGTTAGGGTTAGGGTTAGGGTTAGGGTTAGGGTTAGGGTTAGGGTTAGGGTTAGGGTTAGGGTTAGGGTTAGGGTTAGGGTTAGGGTTAGGGTTAGGGTTAGGGTTAGGGTTAGGGTTAGGGTTAGGGTTAGGGTTAGGGTTAGGGTTAGGGTTAGGGTTAGGGTTAGGGTTAGGGTTAGGGTTAGGGTTAGGGTTAGGGTTAGGGTTAGGGTTAGGGTTAGGGTTAGGGTTAGGGTTAGGGTTAGGGTTAGGGTTAGGGTTAGGGTTAGGGTTAGGGTTAGGGTTAGGGTTAGGGTTAGGGTTAGGGTTAGGGTTAGGGTTAGGGTTAGGGTTAGGGTTAGGGTTAGGGTTAGGGTTAGGGTTAGGGTTAGGGTTAGGGTTAGGGTTAGGGTTAGGGTTAGGGTTAGGGTTAGGGTTAGGGTTAGGGTTAGGGTTAGGGTTAGGGTTAGGGTTAGGGTTAGGGTTAGGGTTAGGGTTAGGGTTAGGGTTAGGGTTAGGGTTAGGGTTAGGGTTAGGGTTAGGGTTAGGGTTAGGGTTAGGGTTAGGGTTAGGGTTAGGGTTAGGGTTAGGGTTAGGGTTAGGGTTAGGGTTAGGGTTAGGGTTAGGGTTAGGGTTAGGGTTAGGGTTAGGGTTAGGGTTAGGGTTAGGGTTAGGGTTAGGGTTAGGGTTAGGGTTAGGGTTAGGGTTAGGGTTAGGGTTAGGGTTAGGGTTAGGGTTAGGGTTAGGGTTAGGGTTAGGGTTAGGGTTAGGGTTAGGGTTAGGGTTAGGGTTAGGGTTAGGGTTAGGGTTAGGGTTAGGGTTAGGGTTAGGGTTAGGGTTAGGGTTAGGGTTAGGGTTAGGGTTAGGGTTAGGGTTAGGGTTAGGGTTAGGGTTAGGGTTAGGGTTAGGGTTAGGGTTAGGGTTAGGGTTAGGGTTAGGGTTAGGGTTAGGGTTAGGGTTAGGGTTAGGGTTAGGGTTAGGGTTAGGGTTAGGGTTAGGGTTAGGGTTAGGGTTAGGGTTAGGGTTAGGGTTAGGGTTAGGGTTAGGGTTAGGGTTAGGGTTAGGGTTAGGGTTAGGGTTAGGGTTAGGGTTAGGGTTAG
>NW_028289067.1:300000-384041 GCF_059628265.1 Tinamus guttatus
CCCAGCGACGTGGTGGCCCCGAGCTCGACGTTCTGCAAGGTCTACACGCTGACCCCCTTCCTCGCCAACAACCGGGAGAAGCGCGGGCTGGCGCTCGACGGCAAGCTCAAGCACGAGGACACCAACCTGGCCTCCAGCACGCTGTGAGACCCCGTCCCCTGCTCGCTTCGCTAGGAAAACCTGTATTTTTTGGGGGGAATCAAGCCATTTGGTGCTTGCCTGCTAGCCCAAGCACCCACGGGAGCTCCTGGCTTGCTCTGGTGATGCTCTTGGTGCCCCGGGTGATGCATGGGGTGGAGGAGACCCGGCGGGTCCCACCTCCTCGCTCCCCCTTCCCCTCCAGGTTAAGAGACGGCGCCAACAAGGAGATCCTGGGCATCATCGTGTCCTACAAGGTGAAGGTGAAGCTGGTGGTGTCGCGAGGAGGGTGAGTGGCGGCTCCGCAGCGGGACGTTCCGCGGCGCTCCGGGGTTCCGCGCTTGATGCGGTGCCTAACGTGTCCTCTCTGCTCCACGGCAGCCTCCTGGGAGACCTGGCCTCCAGGTAAGGCCCGTTTCGGCCATCCTCCTCAACCCCTCCGTCCTTGCACCATCTCCCAAAGAGGGAGGAATCCGCCCTAGCGGGAGAGCGGAAGGGGCTCGTGGCGACCTCGGAGCGAGCGGGGAGGCCGCGGGCGCCCCGTTCGGGTGCCGGGCTCACGCGGCCCCGCTGTGCCCCGCAGCGACGTCGCGGTGGAGCTGCCCTTCACGCTCATGCACCCCAAGCCCAAGGAGGAGCCGCCGCACCGGGACGGTGAGTGCCGGCGCGGGGCGCGTTCCCGCGCGCCGCCGCCGCCGCTGATCCCGCATCCTCCTTCCTCCCCGCGCCCAGCTCCGGAGAACGAAGCTCCCATCGATACCAACCTCATCGAGCTGGACACGAAGTAAGAGCCGCCGCCGCCGCGCACGGCGCTCCGCTTGCATGCCGCGCTCGCAGCACGCCGCGCTAACGCACGCCCTGCCTGTCTCTCCCCTCTCCCCCTCTCCTCGCATGTCTTTCCGAGCAGGAGGATCGCAGTAAGGAAGCACCTCGGCGGGGAGGGGGGACCGGGCGCACGCGAGTTGCTCCCGAGCCTGGATCGGGCCAATTTGGGGGGTCTTGCGGGGCCGGCGGTGCCAAAACCCCTTCGCGAACGCATTTCGGGGAGGCTTTCGAAGAGCCTCGCGCGCCGCCGCTCACGCTCGCGTGTCCCCCGCCCCGGCAGTGACGACGACATCGTGTTCGAAGACTTCGCCCGGCAGCGGCTCAAGGGCATGAAGGACGACAAGGAGGAAGAGGAGGAGCGCGCCGCCTCGCCGCCGCTCAACGACAGATAAGGGCCCGCCGCCTCGCCCCGCCGCCCGCCCGCTTCCCGTTTCCACGCGCTTCCCTTTGGGTTTCCAGCGGGGCCGGAGCCGAGCGGCGGCACCTCCGGCCGCCCCGGACCCTCCTTCTCCTTCCGTGCTCCGGGGGAGCCGTGGGGTCCCCTTCACCCCTCACCAAGGGGAGGTTTGGGGGTAAACACGGGCGGGCCGCGTGGTACTTCTCCATTTTTTGTTTTTTTTTTTCTTTCCGGAAAGTGGTTACTTTGTCCCGTCCGTCCATCCGTCCGTCCTCGGCTTCTTCGGTTTCTCCACCTGTGACGTTTCCGTGTTGGGTCAAATAAATTATTCTAGTTTATTAAACTGGGAAAAAAAAAAAAAAAAAAGGAGCGCGCTGCCCATCTCTCGGAGCGCTGCCGCTGCGGGGGGACGCGGAGGGCAAACCCGGGAACGCTGGGATGCCATTCCCGCTTTGTGGGGGTAGGGAGCAGCATTCCCAAGGCCCTCCCGGCGCGTTGCCGTCACGAGGGCCAGGCCCGGGCTCTCCCGGGTCAGCGCTAAGGCCTCCCTCCCCCTTGCGCAGGCAGCTGTAAGTACTTAATATCTTGGACATCTCTAGTACTTTGTCAAAGCTGGTTCAAGCCGGCCAGGAAGGCCCAAGTTATTTAGGGAATAAAAAGGGAAGTTCAGAGAAGTACAAACCGTGCTGTTGCTTAAGCCTAGTTTCCCTAGAAAAAAAAAAAAAAAAAAAAAAGCACATTTACTTCCTTGTTCCCTGTCCGGGGGATGGGCCCGAGCACTCAGGCTCTGCAAGGGGGACCCGGTGCCCGGCCAACGTGGGAGCCTTTTGTGGTGGAACAAGGACCCGGGAGACACGGGACGGTGACCGGGCTGGTCCCCATCTCCTGCGAGGGAGCCTGGAGGAGGCTCAGAGGATCCTTACCAACACCCAGCAACAGCCAACAACACACAGGAACACCTAGCAACACCCAGCGCGAGGGTGTGAAGACACAGCCGGACTTTCCCAACGGTGTCGTCACAGGACAAGAGGCAACGGGTGTGAATTGACGCACAGGAAAGGGAAGAGCATAAAACACTTTGCTGCGAGCTGTGCTGCGACGCGTTGCCCGGAGGGGTTTGTGGAGTCTCCATCCTTGGAGATGCTCAAAACCCACCTGGTCTTGGGCACCCTGCTCTACCTGGCCCTGCCCAGATGTCTCCAGAGGTCCCTTCCAACTCAGCTACTCTGTGATTCTGTCAGGCTTGGCCCTGCTGCTCCTACATACCAGCTAGTCCATAATGTCCCTGCAAAGATGGGAGCACAAAACCAGAGCCTGGTTGCTGGGAAAACTCCAGGGCCCTCTCTTCTCCTTGTGCAGAGCCTCAGCCTGGTGGGTCTTTCCTGGGAAGGATTTGGGAAGAGCCGAAGCTGCCGAGCTGTGTGGCTGGGTGTGCTGAACCTCCCATTCCGAGACTGCCCGAGAAAGATCCCTGGGAGCTCTGGGATCTCACTTGGGAAATCCTCCATCCCTGGGCATACCTGAGGGTATTTCCAAACTTCCTGAGTTTAAGCCTCCAGACTGGAGCCCATTCCCTTCACTGGACAGCGAACCATCAAGCTGCAGAGCCCTCCAGACACCCGCTCTGCCCATGCCATGAGCTGGGGGGGAAGTTCTGCTTCCCATCCCCGGAGGAGATCCCCTCGTAGAGAGCTGGGGCTGAAATCCCGTGGCAAGCACAGCTTTCCCAACAGGGTTTGGGGCTTGGAAAACACCAGACTAACAGAGCACAGGGTATCCCGGGGCTTCAGACTGCGCTCACACTCTCAGAGCTGCTGCTTCTGAGCATGACAGCACACACACCGTGGGGCTGTGACAACACGAGGACACGGTGTTCTCTGCTGGTGCATGCCCTCGGCGTTACAGGCTCTTACACACAGCTATAATTTGAACACGGCTGGCAAACATGGGAACAAGTAACACCATCAGAATTCTTATTACATTAAAATAGCATCCGTTACACTTGGGCCTGCTGGCTACGTCTGCAAGTAAACAGGAATCTCACGGCTTGCGTGAGCGAGACCGTCGACAGGAAACGCACCGAGACTCACCCCGAATTTCATCTACCCGCAGCTCCCGCGAGGCGGAACCCAGTCCCAAATGTGCAGGGAGCCATCGCTTGCTGCTGACAACAAAGTTCTTGGTTTCTGCAGGTGCCACGTGTGCGCTGTGACCACGGGAGGGCCTTCGCCGGCGTCCAGTCCGCCAAACGCGTGGCCTTTGTGGACAAAGAGCGGCTCTGCTTCCCTGCCGGAGCCATCCCAGCTCTGCGTCTCGTACACGTGAACGGTCCCGTCAAAACCTCGAGGCAAAGGGAGTCAGAGAGAGCAAAGTCATTGCCAGTTGCTCACGCTACCCCGTGGGCTCCCACTGCCCTTCCCTGCTGAGGGAAAGGGGGACAAAAGCCCAGATCCAAGGGCCGGGAGAGCAGAGGGTCCGAGCCTCTGAGGACCATGGCTTGGAAGTTGGTCTCTGCCAAATTTGGGGAGAAAGCCAATGCCAAAAGCTGGGGCAGCAGTCCTCCTAACTGGGGGCCTCCACAGGGTGTTTGAATCATAGAATCATAGAATGACAGAATGGTCAAGGTTGGAAGGGACCTCTAGGGATCATCTAGTCCAACCCCCCTGCACACGCAGGGTCACCTAGAGCACGTGGCACAGGACTGCGTCCAAGTGGGTTTGAAGATCTCCAGAGAAGGAGACTCCACAACCTCTCTGGGCAGCCTGTTCCAGCGCTCTGTCACCCTCAGTGGAGGTCTTGGTGCAAGGAGCAGACAGAACCCAGGAAAGGGGCACCCAAACCAGGTACCTGAAACAGCAACGCAGCCTTCCAGCGCAGGAGCCCACGAGACGGCCAGGAACTCCGCGCTCGAGCCGGGAGAGGAAACGCTGCACCTGGCGCAGGCCACGGGCTCCGAGACCTTCCTCAGGTCCGTCAGGGCGAGCTGCCCCCCGCTCGAGAGGCGAGCCACGGGCTGGGAGCCGGGGGGTCCGTGCCCGACCCCCATGCACCAGCGTTGGCCGCCCGCGGGCCCCGGCGCAGCCTCCAAGGGGCCCTGCGGCTGCCGCGTGTCTGCCAGGCACAGCTGCCCCTCGGAGCAGCACACGAGCAGCGTGTTGCAGTCCAAGAAGGCCACACCGCTGAGCTCCTCGCTGCTCCGGGAGCCTGAGGAAAGGAGAGGTGCAGTTTAGGTACCGCAAGAAGTATTTCCAGAACGGGCTTCTGCTACAGTCCTGCCCAAGGAAGCAGATTTTGAGCCTTGTCCCTAGAAGTGGCTTTCAAACGATTCTTAGTTCTGCACACAGGGCCAGCAGCACAGATCAGGAATGGGTGGATGACAAGTTGACCATGAGGCAGCAGTGTGTCCTCTTGGTCAAGAAGGCCAATGGGATCCTGGGGTGCATTGAGAAGAGCATCTCCAGCAGGTCGAGGGGATCCTGCCCCTCTACTCAGCCCTGGTGAGGCCACATCTGGAGTATTGTGTCCAGTTCTGGGCTCCACAGGACAAGAGGGATGTGGAGCTGCTGGAGAGAGTCCAGCGCAGGGCTACGAGGATGAGCAGGGGCCTGGAACATCTGCCCTGTGAGGAGAGGCTGAGGGAGCTGGGCCTGTTCAGTCTGGAGAAGATAAGGCTGAGAGGGGACCTGAGCAGTGTCTAGAAGTACCTCAAGGGAGGCAGTGAGGAGGATGGTGCGGCCTCTTTTCACTGGTGGCCACCGACAGAACTAGAGGAAACGGCCCCAGACTGAAACACCAAAAATTCCACAGGAACTTAAGGAAAAATTCCTTCCCAATGAGGGTGCCAGAGCACTGGAACAGGCTGCCCAGAGAGGTTGTGGAGTCTCCTTCTCTGGAGATCTTCAAACCCGCTTGGACGCAGTCCTGTGCCACGTGCTCTAGGTGACCCTGCGTGTGCAGGGGGTTGGACTAGATGACCTCGAGAGGTCCCTTCCAACCTTGAGCATTCTGTGATTCTATGATTTGCCACTCGAGGAGCTGCAGCCTTGCCTTCCTCAAACCCCATCTTCCTGAGCACAGGTAAGGCTGGGTTTTGTGTACCTGATACATAGACGTTTTTCTTGGATTCCACCTCTGTAATCTGGACGTTGTTGAGCCTTGAGCCATGAAGAACCCACGGGGCTCGGGTGGAAGTTGCCGCAATTTTAGCCCAAGGTTGTCCGGTGCCATTTTCGGTAGAAATGGCACTTACGGATTTAATAACATCTACATGGAAGACAGAGATAAGCAGTAAAATAGGTCAGGACACAAGTAACCTATTTTTGCACAAAGATGCATCACACAGCCCCCAGTGAGCCTCTAAACCAGTACAAAATCAAATCATGACTAACCTCCTCCCCAGACAAAAGCTGCTCTTCCCAACATACCAAGCAAGGATAGATAACAAGCCATTTAAAATGCGGCAAATTCTATGGAAAGCTACGGAGTAGGAAATTTACTTTCAACTAAAAAGAATTAATTTACTCCTAATAACATTTTGCACATCCTTTCTGATGGCTTCAAAGCATTTTACAAGAGCAGATAAAACAACATTAACACTTTTGCAGAAGCAGCAAACAAGAGACTTGGAGAAGGGAGGCCATTCATGGTACCTTCCCAGGGCTGATGTATGGGACTATTTTTTACCCTGAGAATTATTGAGCCAATATTGTGGCAATTTTATGATTGGGAGTTTTGTTTATATGAGCAAAAGGATCACAAATAAGAGCAAAGAGTGGAAAGCTACTAAATCCACTAATCCCCTGAGGAGCAGACATAGGTTAAGCATGAAGTCTGTGTCTTTCCAGACTCGAAGAGAATCCATGAAGATAGTTGTCTCTGTGCTCTTCTCCAGCCATTCCTGAGCAAGGGCAGTCACCCAAAGCAGAGTGAGGCATTCCCGGGATTTCACCGATTCCTCTCCTCATTTTATCCCCGGGAAGCAGAGGGACTGGCAGGGAGGGTAGCTCGTGGTGCTACAAAGACTGCAGTGAGAAGCTACTTGAGTCCAGAAACGTGTTCCCTTACCAGAGTCCTCCGCTGACACCTGCCACACCTGGAGGGAGCTGTCTGGGGGGCCACTTGTCACCAACAAGCTGAGGAAACAAGAAAAGCAGCACAGGTTCTTCAGGAGCAGAGAACAGCCTCCTTCTCCGGTCTGGGATGCACCAGGGTTGGGCACGGTTGTGTTCTGGCCACGGCTACCATGCTCAGGAGCTCGTGCTTGGAGCAGACAGGAAGCCATAAGGACAGTGATTCCAGAATTCCTCATTCCAGGACACCCTGCACAGCCCAGGTAAGTGCGATCACAGGCAACAGCATTTGACTAGAACAGCATGAGATTAACAACAGCTTCACAGGGAGAAGTGCACCATGGTAGGAGGAAAGAGAAAAACTACTGAAGTGGACCAGCCAGAGCATTGGCAAGATCTTCAAATAATAGCAGGAAAAATCTTGTGGTCCTGCAGGTGCAAGAAGTTAGAGTGGCCACAGCAGCCGCTCTGCGAGCCGAGCACCAAGCCCTGTGGAGCCACCAAAGGTGCTCGGCTCCACGGAGCTCCCAACGGAGAAGGGAAGGGAAAGGCAGGGTGGGAAGCTCTACCTGGTGTCTGGCACGTGCTTCAGGCTGTACACGGGGCGGTTCGAAAATCCACCACATTCCACCTTGAAATCTCTTTCTGGACACAGACCCTAGAAAGCAGAGGCAGACGGAGTCATCACTTCTGAGGATGCACAGCTCAGCGTGGCCACTCGCCCCACAAAAGGCAGCAAAGGGGAGAAGGCAACACCTCTCGGGGTGAAGCTCTCGCCTCTCCACTGCTGCTCTTTTAAACAGTAAGATTGACAAAATGCAAAATAGTTAAAAAGATATGAAAAAAAAAAATGCTGAGAAAGGCACTGCCAAGAGCTCTGCTGTCCGAGTTTCACTCGAAGGGGCAGAAAAGTCCACAGTGCAAAAGCACCGTGAAAAATAGACATTGTGTTGCCTGCCACGGGTGCATGGAGATGCCAGCTGTGCCCCGAGCACCCTGGGGGTGAAGCAGCACTCACCAGTGAGGTTTCACAGAATCCCAGAATGGTTGGGGGTGGCAGGGATCTCTTGGGATCCCCCCGGGCAGCCCCTGCTCCAGCAGGGACACCCAGAGCATGGAGCACCCGGGCGCATCCAGGCGGGTTGGAGATCTCCAGAGCAGGAGACTCCACAGCCTCTCTGGGCAGCCTGTGCCAGGGCTCCGGCACCCTCACACCAAGGAAGTTCTTCCTCACATGGACATGGAGCTGCCTGGGCTTCAGCTTGGCCCCGGCACCCCTTGTCCTGGCACCGGCCACCACCCAGGAGAGTTTGGCCCCGTCCTCCCTGCACTCCCCCCTCAGGTCCTTGTCCATGTTGGTCACATCCCTCTCAGGCTGCTCCTCTCCAGGCTGGACAGGCCCCGCTCGCTCAGTCCTTCCTCACACGACGGCTGCTCCGGTCCCTTCCTCATCTTCGTGGCTCTGCCCTGGCCCCTCTCTAGCAGCTCCAGGTCCCTCTTGTCCCGGGGAGCCCAGAGCTGCCCCCAATGCTCCAGTGCGGCCTCCCCAGAGCTGAGCAGAGGGGCAGGATCCCTCCCTCGCCCGCTGGCAACGCTCCTGCTGCAGCCAGGAGCCCATTGGCCTTCTTGGCCACCAGGGCACGTTGCTGCCTCATGGGCAACTTGGTGTCACCCAGGACTCCCAAATCCCTCTCTGTGGAGCTGCTTTCCAGCAGGTCAACCCCTAATCCGTGCTGGTGCCTGAGGTTTTTCCTGCTCAGGTGCAGGACCCTGCACTCGCCCTTGTGGAACCTCACAAGGTTTCTCTCTGCTCAACTCTCCATCCTGTCTAGATCGAGGCCACTCCAGACCTGGCTGAGAAGCTGTTGAAGCGGCAGGGGTTGAGGCCCAGCTTGTGGACCTTGGCACCTGTCCAGTCCAGCTTAAAGGCGCCTGGCAGACTGACTGCTTAATGCCAGGGGGGGACGGGGACAGGGGGGTCCGGCGCTGACCCGGACACAGCACCCACCTGGGTCTCCTTCGCCTGTAGCGTTGGTGGCAGGAGCAGCTGCAGGATCTCGTTCCCGCCGGAGTGTCCGTACCCGGCCACGCAGATACCTGCGGGGGGGGGGGTCCAGGGGACACAGTGAGGGTCACCCCCCGCCCGGCCCACCCTGAGCCAGACCCTGGAGCACAGGTAGGGGCCACCTTGAACCCTGGCCCGCCTGCGCTGGTGGCCTTGGGTCCCACAGGCCCCCAGGGGCTCTGATACAGCCTCATCCCCGCCCATCCCCTGTCCCCGACCCCCCCAGGGCAGCTCCAACCCCGGGATATGACCGGATCCCAGATCCCGCCATGCCCCAATACATCCCGATGACCCTTGGGTCCCTTCTGCCAGGGTCCCGGCCCCCTCCTCCCCCTCCGCACTCACGGCTCCCTCGGGCCCACTCGATAACGCGCGTGGGCGCCTGTAGCTCGAACGTGTGGAGCGCCTCGTACCTGCGGGGCAGAGGGAGGTGGGTTGAGGGGCGGGGGCCGCTCCCAGTATCCCAGTATCCCTATCAGTATCCCGGTATCCCGGTGTCTCCCCACCCTCCCCGCCGCGGCCCTCACAGGCGCAGGGACTCGAGCAGCCACTCGTCCTCCATGGCAACGCGGCGCGCCCGTGACGTCAGCGCGGCGCGCGCGCAGTGACGCGCGCCGCGCCGGTTCCCGCCGGCCGCGCGGGCGGGAAGCGCCGCGCTGAGGCGGGAGGCGGCGGCCTCCGGCGCGGGGCGCGTTGATCCCGTCGGGAAAGTCCCTCCACATCCCTCCTCCTCCCGCTGCTGGCTGGGCTGTGTGAAAGGGTTGGCTGCGAGCGCGGAAAAAGGGCTCCGAGAAGCACCTTGGCCCTGTCGCGATATCGCCATATCGCGATAATATCCCCTCGCTCATTTTAACCCTCGAAGCATTAAAATGCAGGTAGCAGCACAGCACGGCCTTTATGCACGCTATGCAATTAATATAGCATGGGTTTTCCGCCCCAAAAGCCATCGGCAAGCACAGTGTTAAACTCAGAAGCCTCCCAAGTCTTCAGAAACGATGAATCCAGCCTCTCTTCTGCCTTTATGCTTCCCCACAACACAGGATGTTTATGTTACTAGTTCCCATTTTGTTTATTTTTGGCTGCCCGGTGCTCTCGGTCGTGCTGCTAATTTGCTGATGAGCCTCGTGTTCATCAGTCCCCACCACGAAGATGATGCTGAAGCTTAAGCCAGGTTTTCTCAGGATAATTATGGTCTTCTTTCACTTAGGCACCCTTGCAGCTGCCAAAATTTGAAACTTGGTGAATGTACAGAATATTGTGCCTTTCCCAGTGCTGCGACGCGAGCTGCGTCTATTTTCTGTAACGCTGCAAGGTGGCAGCCTACAACTTCCAAGGAAAAACGACTGTTTTTGCAGACCTGCATCTGAACGGGGATGTTTTAATCTGCAGCAAGTCCCCTGTGCTGTCTGATGCTCAGTTCTGTTTATGTTTTTTTTCCTCTTGTCTTTCAGGCTGCCTTCAAAGTCGGGGGGAAAAGTGACACGGGGAAAAGTCGTCGCTGCTTCGGGCAGTTTAGCAGGGCCGTTTCTGGGCCCGTCGAGCAGGACGCCGTGGGAGGACAGCAGCACTTCAGCCTGAGGCCCTGCGCTCTCATCTACGCGTTTGGGGCTATTTAAGGGCTGCCAACGTACAGGAAGGAGCAAGAAGCAAAAGCAAAACCAGGGAGATGGAGGAAGAAATGCAAAAACAAGAAGCAGAAGCTGGAACTGGTAGACGTGTGAAGTGTTTCTCTTCCCGAGCAGATGCTCCTGACACCTTTTGCTTTGTCACCTCATGGTAGCTTGGCATTAAACTGCTCAAAAAAAGGGTGGCAAGAATTCTCATGTACGGAGGGGAAAGTATTTCATTCTTCTCCTCCCGTTGTGTAAAAAAAAGAGCCCTGTGGTCTGAAATCCGCTCACTGCTGCTGCATCAACCTTGTTTTACCCCTCTCTTGATGTGTTGCAATGGAAAAAGGAAAGAGTGTTGAGTAAGCATCTTGTGAAGGAGCTGAATCGAGCAGTCTGCGATGCCGTGTGTGTTTTTTGATATAAAGAACATGCTCGTTACAATGTCTTGGAAATCCGAGGTGTTACGTGATGGTGATGGCCTGTTAATGGAGCGTGTCACCACACAGTGGCCTCCCTGCACATCAGGGTCAGCCCAGCTGCCTGCGTTTATTACTTTTTTGCCTTGAATATTGGCAGCAGGAGGTGAATATGGAAGTATCTGTCTCTGGCATTTCCACTGCCCGATGTGTGACTTGTGGTCCCCAGTGGACTGGGGTCTCAAGCGAGCTTCGGTCAGGAGAAATGTTCTCCTGAGTCTCCTGCGATACCAGAGGAAGGTCTCGGCTGTGGAATTCTGCAGAGGGAAGGGAAAGTTAAGTGATTCCTGCAGCTACTCCCAGGTTTTTTAGCAGAGTTGTGGGAAGCCAGGGAGCGAAACTGTGGCAGCACCAGCTGCTTTCCTGAATGCAGAAATGTGACATTCAGTGGGTTCAGGGTTTGCATTCACCTCCGAGTCAGCCCTCCATCACCTTCTCCCTTTAACTCGCCTTTTAACTCTCTTTTATTTAGTTTTCTCTGTAATTTCCCCTTGGACAAAAGCAACAAAATCGAAAAGTGCAAGGAAAGACTAAAATCCCTCCTATATCACGGACAGTGCAGGGTGGTTGCAGCATTCCAGAACAGCACTTTAGGGCTTTTTCACATTCCCTTCATGAAAATGAAGATTTTAATCTCACTGTTTTGAAGAGGAAAGGGTAAATTTGGAAACAGTTGCCACAGAGCTGGAAAAATAGGAGCAGTCTAAGCTGTGTGTTTGCTGGATAAATTCACAATACCTCAAAACCATTTACTCGGAATATATATATATTTTTTACAGCAGGATCTGTGCATGCGGGAAGCCCAGCAAGGAGGAGAAGGAGGCAAGAGCTCAGTCTTAGCTGCTTCTCTGCTCACGTGCTTCAAGTTTTTATCTGTTTTTGGGCAGCCTTGTAGATGTGTAGGTTGGGCAAAGAGACTGAAGTTGCTAGGAATGGAAATAACGAGCCTGAGAACTCCGACACACTCTTTAAAAGGAATGAAATCTTACTTGCCTCCTAGATATCCAAGTAGTCTCCAGTCTGAATGTTACACAGCAGTTAATCACAAGAATAATAATATTTGTGGTTACTATTTCTGTAGCCAAGGCACCCTCGGAAGTTTGAGAAGAGGCAGGCGCAGAACGTTGTTTGGACTGACTTTGCTGGAGTTTTTCTGCACAAACACAAATCCATCCTGGTGTGGAGCCCGTGCTTGTGTGTGTGCTATTACTGAAGCACAGATGCTGCTCGGATTGAAAGAAAAGCTGCTCTGGTATCATCTGATTCCTGCAGCAGACACAGGGTTTGCAGCCCGATAAAGCTGTGCAGAGGAAGGACACGATCCCATCTTGCTTGTTCCACGTGTACATTGGGGAAAAACAAGGTGTTTTGGGTGCTCACACCAGCCAGAGCAGCAGATTTGGAGAATTTCTGAAGAGGAAAGCGCAATAGTTTACCACACTTTGAGGTGTGGTTTGCTCACACAGCCCTCCTGTGGGGTAGATGCCGCTCAGGAGGTCGAGTCCTGTGTGCCATCATCCTGAAAGCCCTCAAAAGAGTCCTCAAAAAGCGGTTGTTTTGGGTAAATTTCCCCCTTTGCAGTTAGAGCAGCGTGGTCCACGCATGTTCCAGTTTTGGTACCAGTGAAGCAGTGACCCCGTGGATAGGAAGAGACCAGCAGTGTCACCTGGATAAAGGCTGCAGGTCTGCCCTGAGCTCATGGGGCTCGGAGTAGCAACAGACTGTGTGACCAGCGAGCAGTAAACACACCAAATGCATCATGAGCAGCTCTTAAGATCTAGATGTTTGTGGTTATCTCGAGAGGAGGAGAGAGCATGACTATAGAGGCAGTCCGTGCGAGTGTGGGGTGGTCTGAACGCCAGCATTTTCCTATGAAGAAATGCAAAAAATGATCCTGCTTTGTGGCTTTTCCTCACTTAACCCGTTACTGAGGTCTGGCCGTTTCGTAGTTTGCTGGGATAAGTAACTGCTAAAGTCTTGCAGAAAACTCCTGGGTCCAAGTAAAAGCTAGAGGAGTGACACAGTGTGCATCAAAGACGTTTTACTAGATGGATTTTTAGAGACTTTTGATGTGATGGGTGAGCTTTGAAAATGCGTTGCTCAGAACTGAAAAATGAAATGAGTGAAGGCTGAGGTTGTCGTTCCTGAATTTGCTGCCAAAGGCGCAGACCTGCTTAGTTTTGTGTGAGGTGACAGCCCCAAATGCAGAAAAAAGGCCATTCACCCTACTTCACCTGGGGGAGGCATCTGTATTTCTCCAAGACACAGAAGCAAGTCTGTTGTGTTCTGTTATAAATGATTGCCACGGAGATCCCAAATCCATGGAGAGCAATAAATCAGGAAATTCCAAGGCAATCCGGTCTGCCTCACAGAGATGATGTCCAGGAAAATGGCCAGAGGAGCTGGAGCTAAGGGACTAGATGTGTATGTCATCACTGAATGTGGATCAGAGAAGCTAGGTTTTGTTTTCCATTTTTTTTGCTTGCTCCAGTGTCTACAAATAAGAGGAGAAATTCCTTGGATGCTGATTTGTACAGTTTACCCAAGACTTGCAGATCTTTTTGCTGTGCGGGTTCTACCAGGACCTTGAGAACATGCATTATCTGATGAAGAAGCACCTCACTGTCGTGGTTGCAGGAGAGGTGATGCTCAGTACTGCTTCTTTGAGGGGTATGATGAGACATGTCCTTGGATGGATGAATTGTTGGAAAATTTGCTAGACCTGCCTGTCTTCGGGACCAAACTTGGCCTCCCTTCAGGACCAAGTTTGAGACTGTGAAAGACTATTTCCCTCTGGCGCAGATAGTGCCAGTCACTGTGACACGTGAGGGAGAGGGTGACATAACGTGGGGTTTTCAGGACCTCCCTGTGAGCAAAATACCCCACTGGGACCACTGATTTTGCGCTGCAGTCGTTGATCATCTCCATTTTAGAGATGGGAATGCAGCCACACTGCAAAATCAGGTGCTGCTGTGAGCTGAAAGTAAGTTGGGAAGGGAATTGCTGCTAAAAATCCCTGGAATCTTTGATCTTTTTACAGAAAACAGTGTCTTTGTAGCTAAAATGCAGATACACAGATTTTTCTCCATTCTTTGTTGTTGTTCAGCTCTTGAATACTGAAGACCTCGTGCACATTCCTATGGCCAAGGAACCCACTGAGCCTCGTCCTCTGCTGTGCCTCTGCAATCCAGACCCGCACAAACTGCAACGTGTTCATGGAGGAGAAGCTGTTTATTCCAGTGAAGGTAACTTTGTTAACAGAAACCAAACTAATAGGTGGGATTTGGTGTTGTCCCCCGGTCGCCGCAGAGCTGGAGATGCACAGGGCTGTTCTCAAAGCATTTTGGAGCATTTGGAGCAGGTTCCAACCCTTGCAGCTCCCATGTCCTGGGAGGAGGCACTGCCCTGTCTTACTCCTCGAAAGGACTTTCCTCCATCTCTGCTTGAGTCATCTGAAAAGAGAAAGCATTAAGGTCATCACAACATAATCTGCTTAATTAGAGGTTATTATTAATGGTTGAGGGACCAGTATTTACGGATTGAAGGATTCTGAGACAGTTGAATTGTTTGGAAGGATGCACTTCCCTAGAACTACTTCCTGCTTTCCCTAGGATGCTTAATTAATGCATGTTTGCTGTCTTTAACAGCTTTTCCCATTGAGAACATGTGCAAAACTGCAGTAAAATTCTTATATTGCCTGTCCTCAGCAGAATTCATTTACCTGCATTTCATCAAATCTGGCCCTTTTAGACTCCTGTGACCTGTTCAGAGTCAAACATGATGCACTGACAGCAAAGGTGGCAGATTTAGCATACACTTCCTAGATTACCTTTTTCTGCTCTCATTTATTTTATGAGTTATGCTAATACTCTGATAAAAATCCCGTTAACCTTGTTATCTGTTCAAGTGAGCAGTCTTTGCTGCACGTTGAACGCTTGATTTCATCAGCTCCTTCTGACAATGACTGCCATACTTTAATTAATCGACTAGTTTTTACTGCCTGTCTGGTTGAGTTTATGTTTCTGAGATGTGAGAACAGACATGTGGCATAGGCTTCTTCAGTGCTATTTAAAGAGAAATACAGCTTTTCCCCCCACTTTTTTTTTTTCCTGGTCCAAATCTCTTGCAGTTTAGGCTCCACACTTTCTGTTCTGTCTACAATAAATGAGAAAAACAATGCATGAATTGTGGTTTGCTTGCATGCATTTCAGGGTTGTATCAAATATCCCCTCAATCATCTCTTCAAATCAAACAATGCAAATTATCATTTTTTTCCTTGAAATTCATAAATCCCGGCAGTCTCTCTCCCTGCATTCCTCATTTTGGAGAGATTTTGGATTTATCCTAGTGCAGACTTGGTGTAATCACAAAGTCTGAATACAGCTCGAAGCAAGAAGCCAAATTCATTCCTGTTGATGTGAACCTAGTGTTTTTATACGCAGCTTTCTGCAGGTGTGCTGCAAGGTGTGTGTGCTCTTTGGATGTGTTTCCATTAGCTGTTTTCAACATGCACTGGAAGAACTTGGAGAGCAAAGTTTACCAAGAAAGGAAAAAGGTTAGGAATATACTCAGAGGTTACATTTTTTTCCCCAAATCCCTCAAAAATCCTTTTTCTAAATTGGTGGTGGGATGGCACCACTTACTCTCCTCGGTGGCGGCGGCTTTTTACTTGGTTTTCTGTTTCTTCTAAATCGGCATCTATAATGTAAAGTAGAAGTGTTCAGTGAACATGAACTTTGGGTAGTGGTTTCATGCAGAATAAGATGCTCTAGTCTGTGGAAAAGCACCTCATGCAAAATATTGGGTGTTTTTTTTTTGAAATCATGTTCTGCGATCTGGATTTTTAAAATAATAACTAGAACTCCGTTCACCAGTGTAATATTGATGAAAGATGATTGTGTTAAGGAGAGAAAACTTTATTATATCCGCTCTGCTCTTTAATATAGGATAGAGGTAACTAAACTGGCTATAAATGAGATAACTGGATGCCAGACAGTCTTGCTGCACAGAGCAGAACAAACCTCCATGTGATTTTATCCTATTTCTTGGCAGAATAAATGAACCCAACACATCTCAAGCATGTGGATGTGCAGAGATCATCTAAAATAGAGTGTTGCCTTTCAAGTTCTGATTTGTCCCTGGCCAGAACCATGTTCACATATTATTTCAGCTAAGCTTACAAACCATTGGACCCAGGACAAATGTGCAGAACAGTGAGATAAGCAAGTGTTTATCCTGCACACACTGTTTTACACTCTTTCAACTTTTATGTGTTTCAGTAAATAAATGTAAAAATAAATGAAAATTAACCCTCAGGAAAAGAGAAAAAGACGAGCTATTTAGAAAAAGCGGAACTTTCCAAAAATTTGTTCTGAAATCAGGCAAAATTTGTATTTCAAAATTTCTGTGGGAAACTTTTAAAGACATTATGCTGCATTAAAAATAACTGGGGGCCTCAGCTGCCATTTCTGCATTCCAGGTAGTTGTGACAAAGAGACCAGAGTACATTTGGTTGTGTTACCTTGAAATGCTGGGAGCCCTGATTGGAAATTGTTAGAAGTGCCTCAGTTTTGCCAAATAATGTAGCGAGGGAAGGGGTTTTACCTACCTCTGAAACAGCTGGGAGATCTCAGCCCTCTTGCACAGCAAAACACTCGAAACCAACAAGAATAAAAAAAGCGCTCCGAAGGTTTTCCCCATATTCCTTGCAACTCCCTCCACTGGAATGAGAGAGAGGGAGAACGTTTTGCTCCGTGCACCTTGGATATTCCCGACACAGAAGCAGTGCTGGTGGAAATGGCAGTTTATGGTATATGTGCACGTGTTCATGGATATAGGTGCTCGCAAGCCCGCCTGAGCTGTAGTTGGAAATACCCAACTACAGTGCTGAAATGTGAGTAACATGAACGGAATATCTGCTAATGGTTGATCCATTACAGGAGAGAGGATGTGGAGTCTTCATCCTTGGAGATATGTGGGCAAAACACCCTACTGAGCTGGACAACCTGCTCGATCTGATCCTGCTCGAGCAAGTGGATTGAACCAGATGATCTCCAGAGGTCCCTCCTAACCCCAGCTGTTCTGCACTTTTATGATTCAGTGATAACACTCGTTGGAGTAAATTGGTAATCAGGGAAATGCATCACACGGGGCAGCAGGAGCTGAGGGAGGGCGCGGAGAAGGGAGCTGTGTCCCAAAAGCACAGAGAGACCACAGAGGTCGGAAAGAATCTGACATGACTAAATGGTGAGGGAGAAAGAGAAGTTTGAGTGATGTCGTCTGAGTGAACAGATGAAAGGATAGATGGAGAATTGCTAAAGTTGACCAAAAAAAAAAAATAAAGGTAAAAAAGGCAGTGGGATGTGCAGAACGGTCCCATTCCACAGCACTCACGGAGAAGGGAAGGAGGTGGCCCACTGTCAACACTGCCTCCAAATCCTTCCAGTTTGCAGTCTGGAGGCGCCCACCCAAAATCACAATGGCAATTCCTCTTATTGTTGCACACCTAAAAGAAAAGAAAAATATTTTAAGGATAAAGAAATCATGCCCTGGGCCTGTGTTTCTGCAGCAGAAAGGCTGCCAGCACATGGCAGGGGCAGCAGAGACAGGCTGTAGGAAATACGGAGCCTAAGGTTTTTTGCCTCGTGTTTTAACTGCTGCTATGACAGTATTTAACTTATTTTGTGCAAAGGTGATAGCTGCTGCCCAGGGTCACGGCTGTCATGGGATTTATGACTTGTACCTCTCATTAGATGTCTGCCCCATCAGTGAGCTGAGAGCAGTGGCAGCCCTTGATCCATCACCTCATCCTGTCACTGAGGTGATGGTCAAGTGGAAGACGTTACAAAAAATCCATGTGTGAACTAACGATGCCAGTCTGAATATCTGAAATGCCCATATTATGTAGGAATAAACACAGCCACAATGTATGCTGCCATTTCTTTAGCATTTGCAAATGAAGTTTTTTGGACTTTTTTCTCTAACTCTGGCTAATTTAAATTCAGTAGCACAGACAGGTGCGAGGAAGGATGCAGAGCTTCGATGTGGAAGTCGGCTTTCACTTTGAGCGAAAGCAGAAAAATGGGAAAAAAAGAATACAACAAACTGCAGTTAAGAGTGCTGAGCACCTTCAGAACAGAATTTGGGAGGAGAGTTGTTGGCAAACAACAAAGTAAACTGCGTTGCTGAAGGAGGAGCCATTCTGAGCTTCTAACTTTGCTTTTGAGGTACTGCACGCGGATTAACAGTTCATAAGTTCTGTTTTTTCAAAGGATATTTTGTGCTTAAATGTTTTCTACTTACCCCTCTGCCACTGCATTTTTTATCTGTACAGTCATAGTTGAGATACAATGTGCTGACACATGTCCTGTTCAAGCATATCTGCAAAACCAAACGTTTATATGAGTGAAATGGTAAGAGGACAGCAGTTAGGAAAGAACACTGATGGTGAACAGGATGAAAATACCGAGAAACTGCCTGGGGCTACAGAGAGTGTTTTGCGTGCCCAAACTTGGAAGATCTTCATAGCTCCAGGAGACGCAAAAGCCTCTCCTCTGGACAAGACAAAGGAGGAAATGTATTTTCAACTTCTTGGTTTCCAAGTGAGTTGTTTTGGGAAGGAATGGTCCCTCTGGTACTGTGAGATCTACCTCTCCTGGAAAGGCAACCCTAATGAAATTGAAACTCAAGAGCTCCTTCAAAACCCTTTTGGTGGAACTTAGCAACTCTGTTTTTCTTAGCAGTGTTTTTTGCTCCCATATAATAGCAGGAAACAGATACTTGAACATGTCGCGTCCTTGACCAGAATTTGGTCAGCTGCATGGATCATTAGGTCTGCTGCTATTCTTGGAAGAATGTTTAAAATTTTCTCATGCACATATACAGACTTTGACCTGGGGCTTCTCTCTGAGATCAAGAACATTTTTAGGAACAAAATCCCTCTGTTTAACCCTTCTGTCTTTCTAAGGGTACCTTGTTTCTACCACACGATGTGCCGTCTTTCACTGATCCTTCATCATATGTGTCTGGAGCCTGATGAAATTCCAGGCCCCAACACAAGTTGTTGTTCACGGTAGTCTGCACCACGGTGTCACCGTCCTTCCTCACCGGTATCTTCTTGATGTTGACACACTGCACTCTTCCACACAGGATGTTCCTGAGATAGCAAAACAAGCCTCTCTGAGCACCCTTTGAACCCCTCTCTGAATTCAGCACTTTCATTTGTGTTTCTAACCCTCTCTTTCCATGTGTTTTGCTCATTACGTGTGTAGAGTGGCAATGCTGATATTTATGCCCCAGTCTTGCTCAGCTCCTGGATACCTTCTGGATATTCATACTGGATACCTGGATATTCATACTTTGATAACAACCACCACCACTTACTCTTCTAGACATTTAGTGTAATACGTCCCATTCCAGCCACAGTTGCCACATCGGTCACCTCGGACATTCACTTCCCTGAAGCAGCTCAGCGGGGCACGTCGGGCAGCTGTGAAACAAGAGAGAAAAGTCAGGAGTCTGTGGAAAGAGAGGGTCTATCAGCACCCAACCTCTTCCCTCCTGATTTTTGTGGTCCTTCTGATACCACATTCTAATGAACCATCGGAACGTTGCGGAGAAAATTTCCAAGTCTCAAGGTACTCCTCCCACTGCAAATTGAAATGAAATTTCTAATCTCCGTGTGCTGGTGAAGGAAAAGGGAGGTTTTTCCAAGTTGGTTATAAAGCACCCTCAGTCCCTCTTCCATTTGCACCCTCACAGTTTCTAATCCAGGCTCTGATCATCTTTTAAGCAACAAAAAACACAAGTTTGAGGACACAGCTATAAGAAATGTCCTACTGCCCAATGGACGTGGGGCCAGACCAGTGCTCTGAGGAGCCTGGGTGCCTCCGACGCTCCCCTGGGACATGGTATTTAAGGAGAACATCCGAGCAAGGCTTCCTGATTGTGTAATCCATAATCACGTCGCCCTCAGCCTTTTCTTTCCAACCCAAAGCGTCCGCATTTTTAGTCTCTTTGCGTCTGTCTTTGTAAGACCGTCCTCCACACGCCTTGCCTATTTTAATCCTCTTTCTCCAGGTTTTCCTTCACTCTAATTGCGCAATACTCCAATAATACTTTTTAAAACACCCAGTGATTTTACGACAATAGTCATATAAAAAGATAGAGCAATAGCAGCCTATAAGCAATGAATCTGCAGCCACTGTGGAAAAAAAGCAGACTCCTTCAAAGCAGAGGAAGAGGCGCCGAGAGGTGACACAAGACTAACTGTTGTCTTAAGGAGAGTGCTAATTCTGGCACGACAGGGCTTGCCTTTGCCAAACAAAGCCTTGCACTGCGCCTCGTGGTTGCGGCAGTCCCCCTCGTAGCAGCGGTCGTTGTCACCGCAGGGGGTCCCGTCTTGCTTGAACACGTCTGCGGGGCAGGAGGCAGAGCTCCCGTTACAGTACTCGGGCAGGTCACAGGCGTTCCTGGTGTCTCTACATAACCTTCCTGCTGTCTGGAACTGGAAAAAACAGCACAAAAAAGCTAAATATAAGTGTTGAAGTTTCTTTGTCAAGAAGTCTGACAGTGTAATGACTGGCAAGGGCCTAGGGGGACAGTAAACAAGGGGACAGTAATCATGGCAGCTAACTAAGAGCTTTGCAAAGCAATCAGATCCTTGTTTCAGCCTACAGCACGAAGCCGAGAGCGGTTGTTGGTGCTACAGCGTACCTGGCACTTGTGACAACAGTCTCCTCTATAGCAAGCAGCCCCGTGCGCCAGCAGGCAGGTGGAGGGGAGGCAGCAACCTTCTTGGAGACACGTCTGCAAGGAAATAATCACGGAATCACAGAGTCATTAAGGTTGGAAGGGATCTCCAGGGATCCCCCCGTGCAGCCCCTGCTCCAGCAGGGACACCCAGAGCACGGGGCACTCGGGCGCATCCAGGCGGGTTGGAGATCTCCAGAGCAGGAGACTCCACAGCCTCTCTGGGCAGCCTGTGCCAGGGCTCCGGCACCCTCACACCAAGGAAGTTCTTCTTTAAGTTCCTGTGGAACTTCTGGTGCTTCAGTTTGTGGCCGTTTCCTCTTGTCCTGTCGCTGGCCACACGGCACCGTCTCAGCACTAGAGTTGCTTACTGGGATAATCAGCTCTGAAGATCATATTTTTTTGAGATTAAGAAACATGGCATTAAAGGAGATTAACAAAAAACATCTGCCATTTTCTGCCACTCTAAAGTCTAACATATCTCCTTGTCTATTTTTATTCTTTTTTTATTATTTCTTTTTCCAGGGAGTTCTGCATCAAAAAGAAATCCTGATTGCACGTGTGGAGCAGGCTTCACACAGGTTTCCTATGGCTATCTGTGCTCTAGAACATGCTTAAATTAAAGTTTCAACACACATTTTGCATGGAATGCACGAAGTCATTTGAGAATCTTCGAAACACCTATTCATTAGTTGTTTGCATCGGGAGTGCTCATCCTCTGACCCCTGTCACTTCATCATGCAGGATATTTGGGGCATCAGGTGCACAGCATCAGTGCAACAACCAGGCTTTGGGTGTCCGTGGTCAGTCAGGAGACTCCTTTAAAACAATACATCTTTTTTTTCCCCCCAATATTAATGCTTCCATCTCATATTCTCTGCTAATCAGCCCATCTACCTGCTTCACAGTGCTGCTCCTAGGCTAGGTTAATTAGTATTGACAAAGCACTTAGAAATCATCTTGAGCACAACAGAAGAGATTAATCTGCCCTTCTATCATTTTCACTGTTTTTCCTCCTTTCCTTCTTTTCCCTTTTTAACTCTTTCATCAGTAACGATTTTTTAACATTCCTAATTCCAAATCATTGGAGCTGATGGAGTCTGAACTTTGTCATGTGAACAAAATTACTATAATTTTAAGGATACCTGGAACGTAAGGATATCTGCTTTATACAGATAGCTGGTTAATGGCTTTTCAGCACAAAAGCCAGACAAGAGGTGGGAACAGTTACAAACTCATCATCACCCAGATGCACAAACCCTCACAAAGAGGAGGGTAGTGGAGACATTAGCAAAGACCAGAACTCTCGGGACACTGATGGATGGGCCAGTGCGGGAACTACTCAAGTACAATCTTGAGGAGGTTCAACCAGAACTTGGTAACTAATAAGAAGAGGGGAAAAAAGATTGATACAGATCTAGAAAGACCAAACTTAATATGTGGCAGTTTGCAGGGAATGTAGGACTGTATGAAACTTACTGTAGGTTGTTTCAAGGGGATTTTGGGGATGTGCAAAGCTTTTTCTGAGATGGTTACAAGAACGAAAAGCAGGAAAAGGGAGAGGTTGAGGTGGATCGGGAAGGAACAAGCAAAGGAGAACAGTGAGGAGGGGATCAAAGGGGTTGGTTGTGTGTAAGGAAGCTCCTGGTCTGTGCTTGGGTGGTTGAGCCCTGTGGTCTGTCCAGTCTTCTTATTAAACTCCACTAAATTCCTGTTCCTAGTGATTTTCGGAGTGAGAGTGCTCAATACTTGGTGTGTATGTGTGTGTACGTGAGCCACTAACCAACTTCAAGCTTCTACTTTTTTTCTAACAACATTTTTGAAAACAGCTGGACCCTTTTCACCAGGGAGATGAAGGATGCTCAAGTCAGGCCTGGGTATAATACACATGCAGCTCTCTCATGTGGGAAACATAAGT
This sequence comes from Tinamus guttatus, assembly GCF_059628265.1. Classification (NCBI taxonomy): domain Eukaryota; kingdom Metazoa; phylum Chordata; class Aves; order Tinamiformes; family Tinamidae; genus Tinamus; species Tinamus guttatus. Next base: position 322,249 of record NW_028289067.1, read on the forward strand.
ACAAAGGCTAAATTCTGGCTAAGTTACAAACCAGCTACAATAACAATTACACAAAATGCAAACAAGAATTCCTACTGGGAAACTCAGCTTTTCTTGAGTGTTGTAGGGGCCTGGTTCCTAGAATTACAGCTGTGAGGATAAAAACATGCAAGAATGCTCTTAAAAGCACTCTTACAAAACCCTTCCACTGACCTCAGGGTAAATATAATAGAAGAAAGAAATAGAATAACTAGAGAAGACGATGGAAATATGGCAAGTAGAAACGATGTGTCTGTAGATGGAGCAACTTGTCAGCAGAGGTGTGTTCCTCCTGTGGAGTCTCCTGCTTTGATGTAGCACTTCTCAAATACTTTTATTTTCTTCAAATCTTTTATACCTATGAGCATTAGCACAACCAGAAGAAAACCACCTTCCAGGTTGGGTGAGATATGGAGAGATTTTGCTTCTGGGCTAGCAATGGAGCTGCTCTTCCGTGCCTCATGGATTCCTTATCGGATACTTGCAAAGAGAGTCTTGGTCTGCATGGAGTCTGCTGCAAAAGCTCTCTCTGTAGTTATGCAAAACCCCTTGAATTTAACTCCAGATATGCTCTGCATGCGTTTGCACAAATAATAAGCATTTTGGACACACCATATTTGGGTCAACTCCCACTTCAGGAGTCAGCAGAGGTGGAAGCCACTGAGCTCATCCGAGTGTGGGACTCTCCACTGATCACTCCTCCCCATGACTCATCTTTAGAGTTGAGACACCAGAATTTGAGTAACACAACAGTGCAACGTAGATTGCAGTGCAAGCTGCAATTACCTACCTCATCCCTGCCACAGTCACATTCTTCCTCCTTTTCCAAGACACCATTGCCACAGTGATCAGAAAGAAACGGTTTCAAGGATGGTATGTTGAGAAGACACGGTCGATTTTTGGTTACTACTTGATCGTAATATTCTCCCATAGTACAGTTACTGAATGCAAAGCAGGATCTATAGGAAAATAAAAATACTAATTATATATAACCATGCCACACACGTATAATAATTGGTGGACTCAAAGGACAGCAGGTAGATTAGCTGGGAAACAGAAGTATGGGAGAATATGGGAGAAATACTGGAGTTTTAGGGAGACAAAACATTTCCTCACACCTGTTTTCTCTTATAAAGATGTGGGAGACAACAACGCTCTGTTGATGAGCAAGTTTCTGGTAGTGAAGGCGCAGGAACTGAGACATCACAATGACCAGAAATGGAAACCGTGGGACATTTGTTAATTCTGAATGACACATGGAAGAGAAAAGGGTTGGAAGATGGAAGCACCATGGACAGGGTGGTATCAGGTGCGAGTTCTTCCAAACACCTGGAGAGGAAATCACTGCATTTGAAAGAAAGAGGAATCCCATTGCTTTTATTAGAGAATAAATAGAGAAATCAAACATACTAGATAATAGAGAAAGTACTAGGCTAGAGAAGCTACATATAACTGGCATGCTAACCAAGGGAAATAATGAGCTACTTGAATAACAAGCTATTCATGAAAGTGCAGAAGTGGGTGATGATGGTTTCCAAATGCGAAGCTTATTCCGTAGACAAAATTTTGTAAAAGAAATTTAAAGCAGTTCACGATCATCCGAATGAAAAAGAAGAAAAGCTGGAGGAAGATGGTAACATAAAGAGAACGGTGCAGACATCAAAGAAAGTGTAGATGGGACCCAAAACTAAATAAGAGCTTGTGCTCGGGTTTGGCAGGTGTGATGTCAGGCAGCGTTTCTAGGACATCAGAGCGGTTCAAATAAGTAACAAGACTGTGCAGATACCTTAGTGCCATGCTAATGACTTCTATATCTTTAGGGAGAGGAATGGTCAGACAAGATCGACTAGGAGCAAGAGTTGGCATCATGGGCTAGGTCAGAAGCAGTAACAGATGACAAGGAGGGATGAGCTGGAAATACATTTGCCAGGGATATACACAAACTCGAGTTATTAATATGGATATGGAAATTACTGCAATCAGAGTGCGTGCAAGAGTCACACTATTTTCCAAACATATCAAGTACTATGCATACAGGAATTAGGGAAGAAGGGCTGTCTAAACTCAGAGATCTGGAAACAGATTCATTTAATCGGTGTGTTAAGACAATAAGGTTGCTATTGGAATGGATAACAGCAGAGGCTGAAGGGTTAGAGATCCATGAATTGCAATTCTCCATTTGCGGAAGCTTTTACCCTAGCCCTGGTCTGCTGGGTTCTCCATCACCTTGAAGTCACCAAGGAGGAACTGTCAAGGGTTGAATCAGAACTGGTGATGGCCCCATCAAAATGGCTCTTTCTGTGCCGTTATTATTGAGGCAAACACAAATTTGGTAGAAGACTTCAGCTTCTCAAGTCATTTCCATCTATTTGGAGGCTTAGTCTCTGAGAAAGAGAAGGGTTTAAAATTGTCAGGAGCAAGGGTAGAGCCTGCTGCTCTCATTTTTGCAGTATGTGCATTTCAGAGAGTGGAATAGAGATGAGGCATTTTTCATCCCAAGAAAAGTCTTTTCCAAAAATCCAAAATGAAGCAGCTGTCATGGCCTGGTGAAGTTTGCTAGATCTTGGTGGACTTCAGAGCTAAGAGGGATGATTCTTTTCTATTGACGTTGTCACAGACCATAAGCATTATCCATAACATCGGGAGCTGACCACAGGAATGTTCCTGCAGTATCATATGGTTATTTTGCAGTATCGTATGGATACTTTGATGCTGAAACAGCAGAGGTTGGTGTTTGAAAAGTATCTTTGGGAGGTATTTCATGAAAGAAAAATAGGGGGGAACAAAAAGACCAGCCTAAGATGATGCCTATGAAGGCATCTTGTGGGTGAACTCAGCCCTTAGAGATAGGAGTGATTTCCTAGTGCCTTGGGGAGCATGAGGAAGAGGAGAGCAGGTACCAGGAATGCTCCTTCCCTGCCCAAGGGGCTGTTTCTGGCATATACATTTTCACAGGTGGCAACTGTGAGGAGGCCAGCGCAAGAGGAAGGGGTGCTGTAAGCCATCCACCTGCAGGGAGCTTCAAAACCAGCAGGAAGGAGCTAAAAACAAGCTGGGGATTGGGGAAAGTGTGCTTAAAATAAATGAATGGCAAGATTTTCTGTGTCCAGGGGAGCCACGAAGCCAAGGGAAAACTGAGGTCTCCTTTTATCTAAATATCTAAATTCATAAAATTTTTAGGAACTTGACAAAAAATAATTGGGTCATTTAAGCTGGAAAGGACCTCTGGAAGTCTACATGAGGCCAGACCAACATCTCCAACTTCCATTCCTCTGCCAAGGTGGGCTGGGACTGAATTTAAGGATGCCGTGGAGCAAGGGACATACACAAATCCCTCTGGAAATGGAGCAACGGCAGCAGCCTGATTTTATTAAGAAACTCAGTTAGAAAAAAAGGAAATTACTGCCAGCAGGGAGCTGGATCTCCCCCAGAGCCATGAGAATGGAGCTGTGCTCACCCCGGAGACGTCCGCATGATGCATCCTTGCCGAGTGCAGTTGCAGTTGCAGCCTCTGTCCTGAAATACTTTGCTGTCGTCGTGGCTGAAACCCAAACTGTGGCCCATCTCGTGAGCGAGTATGATCACGTTGCTGATGGTGTCTCGTCCAGGGAACTGCATGGGAGAGGGAAAAGCAGAGGCACATGTTTTCCAGAGAAAGGGAATATCGACGCCGAGAACTTCACGTCCAGCTTTTAGGGGTTTGCTCGGAAATTTGGGAAATCTGTGCTAGCCGGGGACTTGCAAACCACCATTAAGGACCCCTAAACAGAATAGTTCTAGCGGAGCATTAGAGAATGATCCTTTTCCTATCTCATCTTTAAGAAAAGACAGCAACAAAATCAACATTATCTCATTTAGATGCCCAATTTACATGTTGATAATCAGTAAAAGTCTGCCCCCAGGAGGTGCAGAATTAAATCTCAGGCTCTTCTGTAGAGATTCGATACAGTCAGATCATTCCCAGCACTCACATAATAATAATTTCAGCAGAGAGTGATCAATCAGAGGCACTTTTATTCCTAAGCATAGCCAGTGCCGTCTGTCTTTTGCAAAGTAGTCAAGGGGTTAGTTGCCTTATTAATTAAGAAGACTAACAGCTAATTAACAGCTAAGAATTCAAAATGACAAACTCCCCACATTAGGGTAATGCCATAGGGTAAAGTGCCCAGCCGCTTGCCCCGACCCAAACTATAAATACACTGTGGAGTGCCGAGTCCTTGGGCAAAAATATGGCCAAAAATGTATTAAACTCAATGATGAGATAACGGCTCCGTGTTGGGGCGGGTAGTAGAAACCCTCCAATTTCTCCTTACCGAGACAACACCCATGGAGTTCATCTGACATATGGTCCCTTTCCAGGCAAATCCTAGTTCCTTGTAGTACTGACCACTGTAACATAAAAGTTTGGAGCGTTAAAAAAATATAAACCAACATTGTCTCCAGAATAGGATGCATTGCCTAAATTAGAGTTGGAAAAGAATAGTTTCAGGCAACGTTTGTCATCCAAACACACCGCCAAGCTGGACGAGCCGTGCAGCAGCCATGGGCACATCTCTGCAAAGCAATGTCTGATTTTAGAGATCTTCCTAAAAGTTAGCAAACAACAGGTAAGGAAACTTGGTGCTTATCATAATTTCCCAGCAATTCTGGATGCAAGGGAACATAGAAAGAGGTTATGCCAATAAAATGCAATTATTCAAAATGGTTTTAGAAAGATTTGACAGTATATGTTGGATTTGTAACAAAAATATGCAGTAAACTTGAGGTATGCATTTTATCATGCTAAAGATTTCCCCTTAAAGAGAAGAGAACAGTCAGAGCAGCAACAAAACGATAGGTCTTAAAAACCAAGCGAGTGAAATAGGTGCTGTCTTGTTTGAGGTTTAACACCATCACCTTAGGAAGAAGGTTTAGCTTAAATTGTTAGCTGTAAACCATATAATGCTGAATTTGGGTATCTAAAAAGGAGTGGCTAGCATGTCTGCAAAAATAAGTAGCTTAAAAGAATTTGGTTATTCTGGTTTAAAGAAAAGGAAGACTGGAAAAACAGACTGACAGACTGTAGATTAATAGACAACATGCTTAAAATCCCTCTTGCAATAGATTATGAACTAAAATCTCTGCTAAAATCCCTCTTGTAATAGACTATAGGCCAATAGGCTATTTTAAATCCCATATGTATCAATTTAAATGCATACTTATTAGTGTATGGATTAATTAAGATATGACATTGGGATATCACCAAGATGAAAAAAAAAGCCAAAATTTTTGACAAAAGATTTGAAAAATAGGGGAAAATAGGGAAAAATAGTCGCCCTGCTTATCTCTCCAGAACCAGTATGTAAGCTGAGAGGTGAAAACGGAGGAGTCTTACACAAGCAGCTCGATATGGTCGTAGTTAATGCGACCTACGGCGTCCCTCTGGCACCACATGGAAAAAAACTGCAGCGTCTGGGCCAGGTCCGGGGTGATGGTCGTGTGGTCCATGTCGTTCCACATCTCCACGGCGCTGATGACGATGTGCAGCTTCATGGGGCGGTAGACCTGGAAGCGGAGACCGCGTCGGGCGGGTGTTCGTGCCAAAAAACACCCCTATCAGCTGCTGTTTGCTTTATTTTAGGGCCTTGTATTAACTTATTAGGGCTTACTGCCTGGCTCGTTTTGACTTCCCCATGGCTGAGTCGGTGGCTGATGCGGCAGCATTTTGTCAGCATAGCCACATAGGAAAAGCAGAAGAGGAAAACTGATGTTTCTGAGGGCTCAAAGCAAGGAGGGGATGAAGGGAAAGGGCCACGAGCGAGCAGAAGGCGTTTAATAACATGGTGTATATTCCAAACCAAGCTTTTTAAAGGGATATTTTCAAAATATTTTAAACTAGCTTCACTCGCACTTGAAACAATTTTTAGCAGTTGAAGCAGGTTTTGTGCCATTCAAGAACACGTCGTTTTCTTGCAGAATAACTCTAATCAAACATAGATTATTCATTATCTCTTAGACAAAGCACCGCATTTAGCAGACAACCAATAGAGCAAAACGGCCATCACGGCGATTCATTCCTTAAACTCACCGTGTTCAGGATGTTGTTTATGGAAAGGATGAGATGTAACATCAGGGTCTCATTGTAGTGATTCACTTTGAACTGAAAGAAGGCAAGTGTTACAATCTCAGGATTCAGACAGAAATCCAGCGTTGATTGCTCACCCCTTCTGTGTCTTGATCAGCTATTTCCCAGCCTAAATCCCATTTAAACGCATCAGGCATAACTGTGTTGTGGAATTTCCAGCACTGCTGCAGGTCAGTGAACCACACAATTCTGGGGGGAAAGCTCTGTGCATTGATGAGAGCTTCTGGAGGTAACTTCTCAAATATATATATACACATGGGCTGAGTACAAGCAGTTCCTCTTCGTGGCAAGGAAATGTACTGCCAGAAGAAGTGTATTCACACAGCAGGATTAAATACGAAGAGCTAATTCCAATATAGCCACCCAGTCCCAACAAAGTCCCGTGGCTGTAACTTGGTGGCACTTACCAGCTCTTTGTTTGTTACGAGAGCTAATTCCAAATATTTGATGGACACCTGCAACTCGTGAAGATTGGAAACTTCCTGGAAGTGAACAAATCACAGCAGAGCTAACTGTAAACTCAGGAATCTTTAAACTCAGAAATTTAAACGCAGGAATCTTTAACCTCAGGAATCTTTAACCTCAGGTAAACTCAGGAATCTTCAAGTGTATGCCAAATTGCAGATCAATGGCAAAAAGCAGGTGGCATTATCAACAAATTCAGGATTTCCCTGGTGTTGATAAATGGAATACAAGACACCCTGTGCGAATTACATGTTAAAGAAGGAAAATATTCATGGGTGCTGAGCCTTATCAGGGAGAAACCTGAAATATTCAGGGCAGAATACAGTAACGGGTCAGCTATCCCTGGCATGAAGTGTAATAAATGGCACTGCTCATATTTGATATGTATATATGCACACACACATTAGTTATATAATACATTATATATATATAATACTATATATATTACACTATATTTATGATATGTATATTATATGTATTATGTATTATATACCATCTCACTGTGAATTGCAAAATGTTTGTACTTTTTATTCCTGCTGCTCATTTTTTTTTATCATTAAATCTGAAGAGAGGATAGAATGGAGTCAACATGTTCTCACCTGCATCAAGAAGTTCAAGACTGAAAAAAAAAGAGAGAGAATTGCTGCAGGAGTCAGAGTTGTCCTGAACTGAAACTGTTCAAGCCACATGAAAGCCTCTACATTAATTCTTAGATTTGTTTAATTTTACACAGAACATCTGTGTGATACAACAAATGGGAATACGCACATTGGTGGACCCAACTTCTGAGTCAGAAAGGTGCCATTCACTGAAGCTGGATCCCAGCAATCCCTGGAAATAAGTATTTAGTATTTCTTGCTGAACTCTGGAAAATGGACCTTAGAAATTCCCTGGGGTCTAAAGTGGCTCCCGTCTTCTTGCCTGGGATAAAGGAATAGCTGCAGAAATCACCGTTCATCCTGTGAAGCTCAACTTGGAAAGCTGGGGGCGACCACCATCATCACCCCTCCTGCGTGAGGAGCTCAAGGAAGGACCTTGGCATGAGGCGGACGAGTAAAGTGAGGGCAGATACGGAGTGACACCGACTCATCCCTGATTCCTGACACGCTTTCATCTGCTCTTAGAGCATCCCAAGCTGTGCAAGAGCTGCAAATTCAGTCAAAGTAGCAAGGAGACAAATAAGGTAACTGCAAAACGGTGAGCTGGTAGCTCTGGTGGGAGTGAGGACAAACAAGAGCCTTTTCCCCAGCAACTCTGGTGCGTGTGGGATGGCCAGGGAGGAAGAGTCCGTTTCTACCTCTCAGAAAAACGATTTTCTCCCATTCGGCTGTTACAGAAGTTTGCATTGCTGAGACAAGGATATGGATGACTTAGGAGTCATTTTAAAGAAGGGGACTCATCTCTCTTCCCAGCTGAACAACTACAACTTTATTAATATTCGAAACGATTCCCTTTCTCCAGCAGTTTCCCAGTAAATTCAGTGAAATTATAGTAATTTATAAAACTCTTATTTCCACCATGGTAAGTAATTCTTTCCTCTGACTACTTCATATTATTATCAGAAGGCAGCATCTCTTTATGTCACTATTTCTTTCACTGGCTGCAGTTACAACATGCTGACGTGGGGCAGACTGTTGCTATAAATAATCTGTGCTTCCAGTTGCAAAAATAATACATTATCTCAGCACTTTTGAAAGCAGAAACAGCAATGACCAAAGTCTTCCTAAGTTCTAAAATGCACACATAAATCAAAGCTGATAAATGTTTTTTTAACCAAGACACTTCTGAAAACAACATCAGTAATAGCTAATATCAAACAATTGGTGTCAGTACAAATTAATTGTCTTTGATAGCATGGAAATAGGGTTTCTGAATTGAGAAGAAGCAAGGGACATATGCATTTTGACATCATTGAGCTTGTTTTTTTCAGTCAGTTTAAGCAAACTGACTTTTTTGCTTCCTATAGCATGTATATGAACATCATTAGGAAATGAGATAGGGGGAGCAGTTGTTGCTGTTCATCTTCAGGATGTGAAGAATTAAATGCATTAAATGAAGTCCCACGGGAGTCAGGCCTGGATTGGAAACTGCTCAACATCACCTCGATGTCAAGAGCCGGAGGTTAAGGCAGATTTGCAAACAGCTCAATCAGAGAAGTGCGATGCAAGTCAGGACAAAACTCAAAAAGACTCCACTATTCAGCGAGGGAAAGGAAAGGCAAGCAAAGAGGGTGCAGGAACAAGAGCAGCATCCAGGAGGCAGGTGAGTAACCTTCTCCTTGGTGCTCAAAGACCTCAGCAAAAACACTGCTGAGAGACAGGGCACTTGGTGTGCCAGAGCAGCCACCAGCTGCACCACTAGACAAGATGACCAGGAATAGTTTGGGGTGCTCAACTGCTCCTCTGCTCTCTGCTCGCTTGCTCCTGGCCTCCTTTTTGCGCTTTAAACTGGATCTTTCCAGGACGAATCTGTTAGTGGGGATCATAGAATCATTATGGTTGGAAAAGACCTTCAAGATAAAGCTAAGCCTTGGAGTCAGCCCCGTATCTCTTTTTTATTTAATGCTATGACTGCAATCAAAGCACTAGATCTTGTCGATGTTGTCTTCTGCTGGAGCAGCCTCCTTGTGCTGAGATGGTGGTGCCTCTTGCGTATTTTCCCAGTTACTCATGCACCAACAAGGAAGACTCAAGTTTCTCAGAGAGTTTCCCTTGGACCTCATATCTGACCATGCTTGGAGCAAGAGGTTGGACCTGAGTCCTCCCCAAATCCCTTCCAACCTAAATCACCCCATAAGCCTGTGATGGAGATCAAGACTGTTGTAAATCTGAGAGCACCCCAAGAGCACAGCCCACACATGGAGCTTTGTCCATCCCCAGCTCTTTGACTACGCAGCCCTAGAAGAAGAAGGTCTGGAGAGAAGAGTCTGAGTGAGCCCTGGTCCAGGGACAAAGTCTGCATTTTCATTCTGGAGTCACACAGTAAAAGAATAGATTACCAATAAGATTATCTGATAGAAGTGTCAACTCACCTCTTTATTTCTAATGTTAAAAAGTACACTTTCATTTTAACCAGGACTTTTAAAAATCAATATTTTTTTTTGGTGTGCGATTTCTGAGGTTATCTATCTGTGTGGGAAGGGATCTCAAGAGAGGATCAAACCCAGGACAGGATGAACTTTACCTGACCAATCCTTCAAGAAGTGTTATTTAAAACTAGTCTTAAGGGGATTAAGATTCTGCAACCTCCTCAGGTAATTTATACCTAGTTTGCTAATTAATGATTAATAAGACATCTGAAGGTGGCTTTTCTTTGTGGTCCTTGCATCTGCAGTGATACCTCTCAGCCCAGAAAGAACTGTACAACACTACAGCAATATAAAGAGTTATTAAGCAGAAGAATCACAGAATCATTATGGTTGGAAAAGACCTTTGAGATCATCAGGTCCAACCGTAAACCCTTCAATACTGTCCTGCTAAACCATGTCCCAAAAGGTGCATTTTCCACCTCCAGGTCAAGATCTCTTCCAGGACTGGTGTAAATGGGAGATGGATGAGTTTGTAAAATGCTTTACTACTCTGTTTGAAAGGAAACATCCCAGAGAAACAGAATTGGGTCTTCTCTTCTCGCTATTATGTTTAGGCATAGCTGTAAGCATGGTTTCCATCTCATGAGACAGTGCTTTGCCCATAAAAACCACCCATAAACCTTGTTAGCTTTCAGACCTGCCAATACATTATAGCTTGAACCCCTCGCAACGTGCCTCTGAATACATCAGGAGTTTCCAATAAACCCATAATTCTTATAAACACAAGCTAACACGCGATACTGCTCTAGCAAGCGAGAAATTCTTACTTCAATGGAATAGATTACACGACTCCCATTTGAAAGGTCTTCATCTTCAAGCAGTTCCTCTTCATCGTTCTCAGGCACTTGGCACAGATGAGGTGGGTCGCTGTCTGGGGCCTTCCGATAAATGAGGTGTTGAAACGTAGAGGAGTTTTCAATGGGTTCGATTTCATACATCAAATCTCCGATTTGCAAGACTCCGCTGTGAATTTTCAAACAGAAAAGCAGATTTGAGGAAACTAAATGTTTTTTCCAATTGTTTCCTAAATATAAAAAGAAACAAGGTGTATGAACCTTTAGAAGAGAGTCTAAACAAATGAGAGACAACCAGCAATTTCATCAGATTTCCCTTGTATCAAATACGACAGAAGACAATGTGATGGCACAGAGGAAGGGCTGCTGTGAATGTTGTTAATAGCGAATTTGTTATCCTACACACACATAGGAGCACATCCATGGCCCTTCCCACCCCATGGGAATCTCCTGTGGTGGTAGAAGGGTGAGGAATGCTCCGTCCTCTCCAGCCCGGGATTCCCAGTGCGACAGGGACAGGAGAGGAGGGATGAGATGGTGCATTGAGAGCACCTAAAGGAAATATTCCTTTTAGCTCTTTCATAACGCGGATCCAGTGGGAACTTAAAAGGAACTCATCAAACACATCTCTTTGGGAAAAAAAAAGTGTCATATTTAAAGCTTAGGATATGTAAGACAGCCATGAAAGAGCAGTCATGCAACTTTGGGGAAAAATGAAGCTACAGTTGAATTTCTTATGTTGAATGAAACTGGAAGGGCAATATAAATTCCCGGTGGGGAAGGAGAAACTCTCCATAAGATCTGCTTATCCCCAGGAAGACCCTGTGGCTAAATAGGCTCAGTCCATGAATAACTATAGGAGCTTTTCACTACTGCCACAAAGGGCCGTTCTTACAGATGCAGTTTGTGCCCCTTTGGTCTAGAGGTCCTAAGAACAGGGATGGAGAAGGGGGATCTCGCAGGGGATCGGCCTCGTGAGCAGCTATTTGCTTTTCTGTAGGCTTGTGAATTCATGGATTCATGGAATTCATGGAAAAACGCACCTAAAGCACAAGGGCTAGAGCTTGGTTTAAAACTTAGCAACTTAGGTTCATCTCCCAGAGAAGCAGACTACAAAAACAGTGTGTATGGGGGAGCAGGAAAAACTTGAGTTTTGTGGCTCACAACGCATTTCTAGCTTGGCCTGCAGCAGGGCCAGCCCATGACTGCAAGAAGGATTTTACATTATTTATTTGTTCATTGATGCACTTTGCTACATCCATCCTTTCCGTGAGCTTTTGGAAAGGTCCCTGAAGTGAGTATTTTTGGAGAAGAGTAACAGCTTTGCACTGATAATGTTGTAATGGGATATTCAGTGCTGCTCAGTTAGACAATGCAGCTGGGACTGGTTCATTTAAAAATTCTCTTAATCTTCATGGGAAAGGTTACACTGGTATTTCTTTTTGCTTGACTATTACTATAAAGTAAATGACTTTTCCAGGAAAGACCTCAAGAGAAATGGCCACAATGTTCATGGACAACCACTGGTTTAATGATGTGTCCTTGGAAGACTGATTTTCGAGAGGCAATGATGCCCTTCCTGCTTTCCAACGAGCGTTCAGAGCATGCAGCATCGTAAATAAATGTATTTGAAGACTCAGAACTCTCCTAAGCAGGAAAGTTTCTCAAAGGAAAGCAGCAGAGCGGTGCTTATTTATTTGACTGCTTTGCAAAATTAATCTTTGGCATGCAAAACCTTCTACCTGCGTGCCCAATGAGAAAAGAATTCAAAGCACCTTCCTGGGACTAGGATTTTATCAAGTCCTGATTTTTGAGGAAATGGGCTCATTTAGAATCTCTGCTTTAGATACTGTAAGGTCTGTAATGTATTTTTTAGCCATGCTCAAAGATTTGTAGTTTGGTACCTGATGCCGAAGCACGTGCTGAGGTAGACGAGGGACCCCGCGGAGCCTTCCACGATGCCCTCGTAGTAGCAGTCCTCCTGCAAGACCCAAACCCCTGTTACTGCTGCATCAGCAGCCCCTGCATCCCCAGCACTTACTGCTCCTCCAGCACCTTTGCAGCGGAAAATGCTCCTATCAAAAAGGTATTTCATAAGCAAAAAATAGAGAAAAAAAGAAGCGAGGATGTAAGATGTGATCAGGGAAAAAACATGAGCTCACGGGGGCAAGAGGGAGCCCCAGATGGCCACGTAAGTGGTACAGCATGAAAAAGAAACATGAAAGTCAAGACTCAAGGGAGAAATCAAAGCAGAGTTAATTAGTAAAGCTACTTGGAAATCAAAAAGTGTTTCATCAGGGTCAAAACAGTGAGGAAAAATATGTCATTTGGTGCTGATGCCCTTAATAATAGAAAATAAAGCATTTTGATAATGAGAAATTAGTCTTTTTTGGTATTTCTAGTGGTTTTTCTTTTTTCTTTTGATGACATAAAATTACACAGATTTAAGAAACTTCAAAACTTTGAAATCAAGTGTTGCTCTGATCAATGTGAAATTGTTTTTCTGTTTCTTATCAGCTCTTTAGGCAATTTCCTTCTTTCTTTAAATAAAAATATAAGAACGGTGGATGTTTAGAAAAATGCCTGAAAAACAGAAAGACGTTTCTTGCTTAGGTTTGTTGGTATAATCAGATGACCCTGCAAGGAAGATAAATAGGAATTTAATTCTACTCAATGTTGTGTCATTAACATATGTCTAAACTTACCTGGATGTATGGATATTCAGTTATCAGGTCTCCGTCTTGACTGTAAGTAAAAACGGGGAGATCCTTGGCTATCAAATTTCTGAAAATGAGAACATAAAAATCCTTAAAATTAGAAACATGAAGAATTAGACTACCATGAAATATCAAATATCCTATGAAGCTGTTTTGTTTCTCCCCTGCAGGCTGCAAGAGATGCCTGGTAATTCACGTGCACTCGTGGTGAGACCCAGACCAGCACCAGAATCTCGGGAGGAGAAATCCTGGCTGTGGGAGCAACTGAAGCTACACAACCTCAGATAGAGCCAATTCCTGGGATTTGGACCATGCGAGGTGGTGACCGGTGGACAAAAAGGTGAGTGCCTAAGACACACACATTTATGTGCTTCCAAAATGCTGTTTGTTTGGACGTAGGAATGACTGTGGTCATTGAGCGTGTGCGTCCAACCTGCTCCTCGTGCATGTGGCTGCGTTTAACATAACAACAGCCCTACCAAACCACATAGCCAACATCCCTGAAAGACCATTTTTCTCATCAAAGTTCCCCCTGCTCCAAGGCTGGGCATCAGGATCCACAGAAAAAGTGAGGAACATCCCCAAGTGCTTCCTTGGGACACCAGGGCTTCCCTGGGATTCCATGGAGAGGGATGCCAGGAAAGGGGTTATGTGGGTGCTCCTAGCACACTGGGAATGCTGCACATCCCCATAGACGATGCAAAAGCTACCTGGCTGGATAAAGCCCAATCTGATCCCGTTTTGAGCAAGAGATGGGACCAAGGACCTCCCTTGGGGGCCTTTGGGGCAGGCAGGGGATGGGCAGTTGTGCTCAACCATGGGGAGCAACAGAGCAGATTAATCACGATAATTAATCTGTGCAAGAGTGGGAGAGGAAGGAGCAAACACTTACTTTGCTTGCACGAGATGGACGATATGGTGGTTTCCTTCCGCTGTTATTAAATACGACACCTCCTCCTAAACCGTTTGAGACGCAGCACGTTAATGTTCTCAAGATTTAATGAAACCTCATTCATTTCTCATGAAAACCCCCTAGTGCCTCTCCTGCAGCGTGTCCCCAAGGGTGATCTTCCCAAGGGAACATCTTCTCGAGGGCACCCTCGCTCCGCCTGCTTACTGCCCCTCATTCCCTGCTGACGGCAACTTTTGGGCCAGGTGGGCACATTTTGGCCTCACATCCCTGATTTTGCAGCCTCCCATCTCAAGGCATTTAATTTTGCCCTCTTAGTCTGCTCCTGAGTGAAACCAACTCTAGCTCGTATAGACCTCGAGCCCTGGATTCCCGGGGCTGAGATGTTTTCAAGGAAAATATTCAAAGCCTTTGATTGGCACAGAAAGGCTCCAGAACACGGCCCCAAACCCTTTTATCTTGTGCAGTGCCGTATCGATTGCTTGGAGCATGGTTCCCGTTTTACTCTTTGCCAAAGGCTCCTTCTCTGGAGCCTCTTTATTTTTAAGAACACCCTTTGTAGCGTTTAAGCATCACAACGATAGCATTTTAAAAGGAGAAAATGAAAAGGAATTAAAAAGCCCTTTTTTAAAGAATTTGGCAAATCAACAGCCACAAGCCTGAAGTGACAAATGCTTCCACCTCCCCAGCAGCCTCTGGCATGTGGGGCTGGGGAAAAAAAGCACATTTTCCCCAAATCCCAAGCAGCCCCGACTCGGACTGGGGATCTGGAGGAGCTAAACCAGGCACTGGCCAGACCAGCAGCAGTTTCCTAAAAAGCAAATGACCTTTGCAAGCGCCCCATCCCTTGGCTCCAGCTTCCTTGGCACCGTTACTTCCGAGTAGAGGATTCTGGACATCTCCAAAAAACCTAGAAGAAACCAGCTGCTGAAAACAGGTATCCGAATACGACCGAGCTACGGTGGTCTCCCGTCAGCTGAGCCGTCAGGAATTGATTTTGTTTTGTGTTTAAGGCAAAAAAAGAGCATTATTCACACCAGCCGATGAAATACTATCCATGCCTGCAACAGAGAAGGAGGATTTTAAATGGAAGCTGTTTTAAAATTTGGCATGTTGAAATTTGCAAGCCCATCTATGTTGAATTAGAGGTATAAAAGAGCTGGCTGAAGAGCTGTTGTTAATACCAGCTGCCAGTGAAGCCCAGGATACAAGAAATTCCAGCAACAATTTTCAAAGGGAGAAAATTAGATGATTTCTGTAATTGCAAGATGATGCCCTTTGATCTCGAGCAAAAACACAGAACCAGAACTGAGGGCGGATCGCAGGAAATGCAGCAGCGGGATTTAATTAATGGAGTTAATTACATCCCGGCCTGCATCCCCCCACCGGTGTCCCCGAGCTCGTGTCCCCAGGCTCCATCCCCAGCTCACATCCCCCTAGCGCCATTCCCCTGTCCTTGTCCCCAGCCCATGCCCCTGTGTCACATCCCGTGTCACCCCTGTCCCTCACCTGGGCAGAGGAGCAGGATCAGCGCCGCGGTCCTCATGGACGGAGGGGACGGACGGAGTCTCCCTGCCATGTCCATGCTGGTCGTGTCCCGGCCAGCCCTGCTGGGACACAGGGCTCAACCCGGACACCCCGGCCCGGCGCCCGCTGTCCCCAGCCCCAGGCCACCCTCCAACTGCCATTTGGGCCATCTGCCACCTCCTGCCATCCTGGTGCCTCCTCCGACTGTTCCCTCCTGTCCATCCTATCCCCCCTGCCATTCATCCCATCCCATCCCATCCCATCCCATCCCATCCCATCCCTCCTCCAACCACTGCTTGGGCATGTTCTGCCACTTCCCCCTGGCTCCATCGTCTTATCCTGTCCTTCCTCCACTGCCACCCACTCCATCATGTCCCCTCCTTCTCCACCTGCCACCCACCCTATTCCACCCCACCCCGTGCCACCTCCAACTGCCACCTGGGCCTGTTCTGCCACCAACTGCCACCTGGCTCCACTTCCAACTGTCACCCATCCCATTCCACCCCACTCCATCCCATTCTACCCCGCTCCATCCCACCCCATCCCACCCTATCCCATTCCACCCCACTCCATCCCATTCTACCCCACTCCATCCCACCCCATCCCACCCCATCCCATCCCACCCCATTCTATCCCATCTCACTCCATCCCATCCCATCTCATCCATCCCATCCCATCCCATCCCATCCCATCCCATCCCATCCCACCCCATTCTATCCCATCTCACTCCATCCCATCCCATCCCATCCCATCCCATCCCATCCCATCCCATCCCATCCCATTCCCACCTACCTGCTCCTTCTCTGTCCGCAGTCACAGCCCAGGTCCTGCTGCCTCCCTCTTGGCCCCGCCCACTCCTACTGACCCCGCCCACCCACCTGCCATCAACCCCACCCACCCTGTTTAGCCCCACCCACCCTATTTGCCCCACCCACCCCACCTGGCCACACCCACCCATTTGCCACCAGCCCCACCCATCCCACTTGGCCACACCCCTCGTTTGACCCCACCCACCCTACCAGGCCCCACCTCCCTTATCTGGCCCCTCCCACCCCACCTGGTTAGGGTGAGTACAAAAACCCTAAACCTGAGTGATGTGTCTTGCTTTGCTGGAAATGCAACATTTTGTGGAGAAAATGCAACATTTTTGAGGCAAGAACCCCCTAAATGACTCCAAGAGCAGTGAGGAATCTGCTGGTGCCTGGAGCAGACGATGGCAGGTGAAATTAGGTGCCAATGCACCCAGAGGAGCCATCCTCGTCCACCAAAATGTGGCCTCTCTTCCTGGACGGGCCCCAGCAGCCCCGCTCAGCACTGAGTAGCTGCCCAGAAGTTTTAGTCATTTCCATGGTTGTCTTCACGCCCTTCCCAGGCTGATGACATCTAATTTGGAACTCGTTAGTGCGTGTGATTGGGTTGTCTTTGCTCATGCACGTTGCTCTGTATTCATCTATGCTGATGTTCAAACACACAGTGGATTCAGCGGTTCAGGATCACGGGATCCTTCTGCTGCTCTTCACTATTCATTTTTGCTCTTCACTATTCATTTTTGCTCTCCTTAACAAATTGGGCCATGGGAAGATGTCACTTCTCTGCTTACTCCCACAAATCCCACAAAAGCCTGGCAAACTACCTGGACCCAACTGCCATTTGCCCTTCATGTAGTTTCTACCCTTGTGAACAATCCCTATTAGCCACTTATTAACTTATGCAAAACATTTTTATTTTTTAATAGGCTTTGTTCCTATTTTGAAGGTTTGTTTTGAGGGTAAATGACAGAGTGAAGATTATTCAAGTATAAAGAAGGAGGAACCAGGCACAGACACAGCTGGAGGGTTACAGTAATGCTAATGGATTTCTGTAGCCCTCCAGAATAAAAGGGCTAGCTAATTTATAAAACATAACAGTGAAACTTAGGTCAGCCTAAATTAAGCTAAAACTTAGGTCAGCTTAAATTAAGCTAAACAGAGATGTCAGGGAAGAATTAAAAAGAAATGGCTGCGATGAGAGCTGACTCTTCCCAGGGCTGCATCACACTGGCGTAGGTAATCAGAGGGCATAAAAATAGAGCAAAAATTATATGTGAGCCACCAGAGAAAGGGTGATGAATTGGGTACATCCACACTTATAATTATGCAGCTTTATGATGCGATTAGTCCACATGTTGCTCCGTGAAAGCAGAGGGGATGAACCTGGCTGTGCCGGAGCGCTCCGGGGGCTGGATGGGGCCGGGAGGAAGGAAGGAGGCAGGAGGGGCTGCGGGAAGCGGCAAGGGTGGGTTCAGACACGAACGTCCCCAAAGCAGCAGGTCACCGTATGCAGCAGCAAGGGAGGCTGCCTCGCTGTCCTGTGCACTGCAGGAGCATCAGAAGGGCAGTTTGAGCTTGTGCAAATGATCCAAAATCAGCAAACCGGGGGTTCACAGGCCAAGGGCTTGAGCTGTCTTTCCGAGATGCTGCTCTGAGCTCATCCTCGTCCTCCTGCCTTAGCAATGAAGTTGCTATGCGTTCACTAGTGCAGCTTCCATTCAATTTAGGCAGCTCTTTCTAAAGCTGTGAACAGTGGTGTGAGTCAAAAACATATGCTTCCCCAAAGAAAATGCCTCTAGGCTCTAACCAAAGAGCACAATCTGCATTTTAATCAAAAAGCAGATTGCAAAAAACAACACCAGGACATTTATCAGGCAAAGGACACCACCAAATCATTTTAAATATTTCAGGATTACCATAGATGCTTACCAGACTGAGATTTGACCGGGAAACCCTACTCCGGTCTATCCACAGGTTGGGAAGACCAAAAGCTTTGTGGAAGTAACCAGACAAAATTGCTGTTTGCACAGTAAATCTGAGGACTGAAAGACACACAAAGTGACAGACAGGCTGCATTTTGCTCTCAAAACTGGGAAACCTCTGTGAATTATGGTTCAGGTCATCTTGTAGAGCAGTAATTCCCTGGCACGGACACCAGCTGGCTCCCAATCCATGCCAGTAGATGCTGCTCATTTTTCTTTCCTTGAAGACTGGGATAAAGATGCGTGAGGCCAAAGAGAGGCCTTGCTGGGACCCTCACAGTGCCCCATCCTTTCTAATAGCAAAAGCCCCTGGATGTCACCGCTCTGACGTGGCAGATAACGAAGCAAAATATCACCCAGTGAGGGCCATGGGGCTTAATGACCCCCGGCAGGATCTGAAGGACACCCAGCTCCTGTCGTGGCTCACAGCCATGCAGATTTCCTCAGAAGCAGCCTTGACGAAAGCCATTATATAGGAAGGCTGCAATAAAGCGTGACTCCGAAGTGGCTTCCCAGATGCTGCCTGGGCTCCCTGCAGTTTGTGCCATAAGGTTTTTCTTCTTCTGTGTGCGAAGGAAAAAAGCCTTTCCCCCCATCAATTATTTTCAGACTCTCTCAGCGTGACGAATACACAGCCAATGTCATGTAGCTTTCTGGGACTGAAGAAATGCAGTCAAATGAAAGCAGAAAAAAGAGACAAAAAGCAAGGGAAAGGCCACAGATCGATGTCACCAAGTGCTACAGGGCTGCAGGAAAAAGCCAGTTCAACCACCAGAGGAATGATGAGTTCCACATCCAGCGACTTCTCCCACCACCATTCCAGTGGAGACCTGCATGTGCTTTTATGTAGGTGAAAATATTGACATTGAGATCTTTTGCTTGATTTGACCCTTCCATTTTCTGATTTTCTCCGCTATTGACATAAAAAATAGCCCGTCTCAGTATTCCTGTAATACCTCTCTCAAGAAAAAGTGATCTGAACTGCTGGTATATGTTAGTTTAGAAACTTTGCTGTTTGGATGAAAAATAAAGGCTTTTTACACAGTGTTCTTCAGGCTGAAATACAAATTGGGTGTTTAAGCTAGGAAGGTTCATATTCGTAATAGACTGAAGACACAAATATACTCTTAGCTGTATCTGGAAAACTGATGCTCAGAATCTACAGGATTCTTCTGCTAGACATGATTCTTATTTATTTTTTTATTTCATCTTAAACTCCAATGAAGCTTTGGAGCAGAACTACATATTATGTGAATGCAATGTCTTGTAACACAAAGTGGCACAATCCCTCTAGATACTATTATAATGCTATTGATGCAGATAATAAATAATATTAACTGGAAATGGTTTCTATGTGTTAGGGAGAATAGCTCTGCTGTCAGAGGTAATGAATGAGGTGATGGTTTTAGCATCCTGGCTTTGTAGCTATTTTCTGCAACGTTATTCCAATGTTGTTTGCTTGCAAGCCCCTCTATCCCAACTGCCTGCTATAATCTTCTATTCCAATCACTGTCGCATCCAAGGAATGGCCAAAGTCAACCGAATTCATCGCTTTGCTCTTCAGCAACCATCAGCATCGGGTCTTACACCAAAAAAAAAAAAAAATCCATCTAGGCCAAGTGAATGAGCTGCTCACATTAAAGAAGGTGAAAATTCCCTTTAAAAGCTGCCTAAAATCATGATGACGTGACTAGGAGCGGATTTAGGACTCACTGTCATGGCAGGCTCAGCTGCTTCCTCAGGAGGTCCCAGAAAGTCCCATCTGCTCAATGACAAAGCAGTGACAGGAGCAGTGTAATATGCAAGGGAGAAGAGAGGTCCAAATACCAGCTTTATATTGAAATAATCTTAAAAATGAGGCCCGCATGCTGGGGCGGTGCTCATTTCCAACTATGATTCACAGCTCTGTGCCATTTCCCGTGACTCCCATCGCGTTCGTTTCGCAGCTGGTCACCTCCTGTCCCCTGGCAATGGGGGAGATCTCAAGGCTGGTCCCTTCTGCAAGGCTGAATTATTTCTTTTTCTCATGACTAATCAATGCAAGATAGTCCTCAGAGCGCAGCACGGCACTACCTGTTTTCTCGTAAGCGTACTGTGAGGACATGCTCACTTTTTCTCTCAATTTCTCTCAATTTTGATCTGCTTTCTAGGCCCTTGACCCGAGGCAGCACATACAGTGGCTGGGGTGCTGCAAAGCAACAGGAGATGTGGTCCAGGCTCCTGGTAGATGGAAGAAGGAGCTGGATCTGGGCCAACCTTGTGTCTCTCCTGACCAGAGGGCTTAAGGACAAACCTTCCAGAGGGATTTCCAAGCTCTGGATCTCAGGAGAAGCAGGTATCCAAGCCCAAGGGGGATACCCTCTGGGCTAAGCATTGCTGTTGTGCCCAGCTCCTTGCACATCTGGGTGCTGCCTGCTTCCCATGCCCTGGAAAAAATCCATACAAACAAAGTATATCAGATCCACATATCCATCTGGGATATGTGATTTATCCATCAAGGGCTCTTTTCTAGGAAATGCCCCTGAAAAACTACTTTACTTGACTAAAACCATCCTCCTACATCTATCAGCAAGGGAATCTTTAAAGCATGAGTCAGCGATAATCTCTGGTTTTGATTATGGTACAACAAATACAGGATTATTTTATCAAGTTTTTTTGAACACCCTTCAAGAAGAGCATTAAAACACGAAGAGTGTTTAGAAAACCACCACAAGAATGGTTAAAAGTTTGGAATAGAGGCATTATAGCAAGAGTCTCTAGGCACCCATTTCATTTAGCTCATCAAAGAAGATTAAGGGAGAGTTTGATCATTTTATATGAGGATTTACATGAGGAGCAGAGATCTGGTGTTAGACAAAAAATAGAACAAGATCTCATGACAGGAAACTGAAAATGAGTAACATCAAAGTAGAAATAAGGCTTAGTTTTTTACCACTGAGAATAATAAAAAATAAGAACGTTTTACTGGAGGTTATGAAGGATTCTTTGCCACTGTACACTTTTAATTAAGAGGGGATTTCAACCTAAAAGGCTATTCTAGTTCTAGTAAAAGTGATGCAGAGGAGGCAGAAATACATTTGGATGAATTTGGTGGTTTGTGTTGTGGAGCGACGGAAAAGATGATCCCCAAAACTCCTTCCCAGGAGCCACTTGAGGATCATTTTCCTTCCCAGGACCAAATCCAGGATCTTTTCCCTTCCTGGGAAGGGAACTATTGGGACTCTATTTTAAGTTTTGTGCCTTTCTTTGTCTCCCTGCACAGCCCACTGCAGGACTAGGTCTTCCCCCAGCATCACCTTCAACCTCCCATTTGGCTTCTTCACATTGACAAGTGGCATCTCTTTATCCATCACCTTCAGCCTCCTCGTTAACCTCCTCTGTCCAGCCTCCCCCAGCTCCAATCTGATCTGAGCTTCCCTACTCAGGACACGACCTCTGCACCCACCATGGCCAGGACCTTCTCACATTGACACTGTTGGACCCTCATCATCCTGCTCTCCCAGTCTGAGCCCCTCTTCCCTGTCCCCCTTCTTTTCCAGACAAGCAGCCCAAGTCCTCCTGATCTGTGCTTGTCCTCTGGTCTTTGCAGAGCAAGACCCTCCACCCAACGTGGTCATCCATCATCAACCCAGAGCCTGCATCCTGAGCCACTCTTGTCTCCAACTCACCGCCATGCCAAGTATACGTGATGGGGAAGCTAATGTATTTTCTTGGGAAATTAAGGCTACATCCTGCATAACTGGGATCAAGGGAAAATTGGTTTTTCAGTGATCCACGGAGCTCCCTCTCTAACACAGCCTAATCCTGCAAGTCCATAAAACTCATTAGCTTGTCTCATAAAAGCTCTTGAATCACCCGAACTTACGCTCCTAAGTAGGCCAGGGAGATCCTTGGTGGAGATAAAGAATTTCCATCTTTCTGCTAAAATCTGTGCATCCTTCTTGTCTTAGGAAGTGATGATCAGCTCTCAATTTGCAGAGCTCAGCCCTGCTGTGTGTTTCACCTCCAACTATCCTTCTGTGTCAGCGGGATCTATGCAAGGACAACGTACTGAAGTGTTGCCACCTGCCCCACAGAAGGAGGAGATTGGGAACCCAGGAGTGGACACACCAATGTCATTGGCAACTCTGACTCATGCTTCCACTCTCATTCTCATAACAGAAAATCTGTTCTGCACTTCAGGGTCTCCATTTTAACCATTATAAGAGCAACCTGTCTTCTTCCTCCAAAAGTACCCCATTTTTTAGATTAACCCTTTCTTAATTCTCCTCCAAGGGGTACGGATCTTTGACTTATTCTCCAATTTTTGTGTACATCTTTGTACAGCACAGAACAGCAGCACCTGGGGCTAAATTCCATGTTCATAGTGTTCAGCCTGGCAGGGTCTTCTCCTATCTGGGTGGCAGCCCACCTCGCTGGAGATGCTCTGCTCAGATGCAGGTCAAGAAGCAATAAAGCTCCATCAAAGGAGGATGAAAGATCTAAAGTTTTTTTATTGATAATGGACACCCGTTTGGTCTTATGCTGATTCTCAAAGCAATGATCATGCTCTAGATAGAATGAGTCATCTTGAGTTAAAATGGTCTCTTCTCCAGCTCCATCAGGAGCTTGCCTGAGCAATGCCCTGGTCCTTCCTCCTCCACCATTGGCATCTGGCCGTGTTTGAGGGGCAGATAGGGAGTGGAAGATGGGCTGATTTACTGAAAATGAAGAGTGAGTTCATGCAAGAAGAGAGATAGCCCAACTCTTCACCCACGTATCAGCTGCAGCTGACCCCGACCCTTTTAATGTGCTTTGAAAGGGTCCATCAAAGATAGACATCTAGGAGAGGTGTATTTTTCAGTATGTTACAAAAACAGAACTGCTGGAAGCAATTAGAGATACTCATTTATGCCACAATATCTGCCTGTTCTGAAAAACAAATGAATTAAGTGAGCCACAGATAAATATTCATACTTTTTGATGCCTGATAGAATCTCTGCCTCTTCCAATTCATTGTGTTTTATTTGGCTGTTGCTTCACATTATCCTTCATTATACAGGAATCCATGAATCAGACTATATGATAAAAGAGGAAATTGGTAGTGCGATATTGCATGCAGAAACCGTTTCATCAAGCTCTACGTGTTGCCAATTAAATTTGTCTTTTACTTTTCCCGTAGTTTTGAAGTCTTATAAAGTAATATTGTAGACCATTTTCTCACCCAGAAATAACAATGCAGGCTCACCTCTCATTTTCAGGAAAATAACTGCTACCATGTCTGAAATTTTAAATTGAGGGAGTAAAATAATGAATCTTCTGTGTTGCAATGTGGAAGGGGGAGTATAATGTGCTATCATTCTTGTGTAGTTTTGTTCAGTGTGTTCACAGCTTTATTTAGTGCATCAGTGATTTAGTCACAGACGAATGTAAAATATGGTAGAAAATTATAATTTTTAAGCAAGTACACTAAAAACTTCATAGAAACAGGAAGAAATGCATTAATATAGGATATACCACAGTTCACAGGACCCAAACCAGACTGCAAAGACAATTGTGTCTTGATTAATCAAAGGACCAATTTTGCATCAGTCTTTATAATGCTGTAGATTTTACCCAAATAAGTTATTTTTTTTTAAGAAGCAGAGAAATTATCTGAAAAAATGTCTTTTTAACTGCAGATTTCACTTCCTTATTTCTCAAAGTGTAAATGATCGGATTTAGCAGGGGGGTTAAAACGGAGGATACAACATTGCTCATTACATGGATGTCAACGGGAATGTCCGCTCTGTAAGAAACATACGCGACGGCAATGGAAGAGTAGTAGGTGCTGACCACAAGCAAGTGG
This sequence comes from Tinamus guttatus, assembly GCF_059628265.1. NCBI lineage: Eukaryota > Metazoa > Chordata > Aves > Tinamiformes > Tinamidae > Tinamus > Tinamus guttatus. The sequence continues at coordinate 346,510 of NW_028289067.1, forward strand.
GAAGTACAGGTCGAAAAAGCTTTAGCACGTCCCTCTTTGGAGCTGATCTTTCGTATGGAGGCAATGATGAAGATGTACGAGAGGGTAACGAGCAGGAGAGGAACGACGGATACAGTCATGGCAATGGAGAAGCCCAAGAAGGTCTGGAGATGGGCGCTGAAATCCGAACACGCTGCTTGTACCACCGCGAGGTGGTCACAAAAGCAGTGGTAAACCGTGGTTGTTGCGCCGTAGGACAACCGAGAGGTCTGCACGATGGCGGGTACGGGGACGAGCAGTGCCATCACCCAGGCGCTCGCGGCCAGCTGGATGTTCACTCTCCTGGTCATTTTGGCCGCGTAGTGCAGCGGGTTGCAGATTGCTTCGTAGCGATCATAAGCCATGACAACAAGAAGCAGCGCTTCGGTGACCGAGAGCCCGTGAAAACTGTACATCTGCAGGAAACAGCCCCAAAACGAGATGGTTTTAGCGTTGGCCAGGAACATGGCCAGCATTTTGGGAACGGTGGTGGTTGTAAAGAGCACATCTAGCACAGAGAGGTTTATCAGGAAGAAGTACATGGGCTTGTGGAGCTTCGAGTCAACCAGGACTACGGTGATGATAATGACATTACCAACCAGGATCAGCAGGTAGAATAACAAGAACACAATGAAGAGGGTCATCTGGAAATCCTGCAGAGCCGGAAAGCCGACCAGGAAAAAGTGTTTAGTGGAAGCATTGCTGCTGCAGCTCTTCATGGCTTGTGGAAACACCTGCAGGGAAAAACACAGTGAGGAGACAGCCCTGGTCTGTGCACAGGAGTTTGTGGGGTCAGGAGCTTCTCCAGGGACCTTATAGAGGTTGTGAAAAGGATTCATGAAGTCACATGGAGTCAAGTGTTTTGCAGTGCACTTAATTCCACTACCTGGGACACATGCATGTGTGGTCTCAAAGCTGGGGTTACCACGGTTTAAGTTCTCTGCTGATAACGTGGCTTAGGTCTGAAGGCTCTGGGTGGTGTTTCCCACCTTTAGAAGTTGCCAAAAAAGGAAACAAGGATCACAAAAAAACTCGTCTGACTTTTCTTTTGCAGCAGTGGTAGCAGTCACGGGAACAAGACTCGCTGATCCGTTGGAGGACTCTCGGGAACAAGACGTACGCTCCGTGGGTTTGCTGGGAGGTTTGATGAACACCTTGGCTCCGATGGGTTGGGGAAGATTTGCCTACCCTAACTTTGGGCACTCTTTATGTAGAGACCTCCGGGTTCACCAGTCCACTGGGTTCCCATTCTGGGGAAAGGAGCATTTTCAGAGTGAAGCTCCTTGGGTCTGTTGTCCACCTGAGCAGTTGCCTGCAGGACATTCCCACTCTTTTCCCCAAGGGAATCCAGAGGATCAGCTCGGACTTGGACTCGCACTTTCCTCTCTCTTGACAGCTTTTACAAATTTTTCTACCCAATGTCATCCCTACCAGTGCTTTACACGTTACCTCTGGTCAGCTACTCTCAGCTCACTGCATTTCCCATAGTTGCTGCAGCACATGCTTGAGCTCCTGGGACAGCTGTATTTCAGATGAAAATATAGGGATTTTGTTTTATTTTGGTGCCCAGTTTGTTTCCTGGTGCATGAAAGCAAAAGATTTCTATAGGAAATGTCCTGGCTCATTTAGCCATCATGCTTTTATTATTATTTGTGATAGTAAGAAACCTTTCAGAGAGTTCTGAAGTTCGAATACTCCATTAGAAAGAAATCAGAAAAAAAGGGCCCGTCCATCTGCATGGACAGGGCCGTGATATATAGCATGATACGTGTGTTTTCCTCAGTTGTACTGGTTCTGCACTCCTTCTTCTGCAGCAGGAAAAAAAAAAAAAAAAAAAGGAGTATCCTAGAGTTTTCCACTTATTTTTCCATACCTCCATTATGTACTCTTAAGACTTCCCTGTTACAAAGATTTTATTTCCTCTCAGTGGAAATATTTCCTCTATTGCATCTAATGATTTAATGTCAATTACTGAGGACTGCTCTGCCCAAACCCTATGGAATATGCATGCCCAATGCAGGGAGAAAATAAAAAGGGCATTTGGAAACTTCTAGCCTAGTCTATTTTTTCAAATTACTGCTGCACACATAAAAATCTTTTTGGCACAAATTCCTTTTGAATCACTTCGTGTTCTCCAGCATCAGAAAAATGAAAACCGAAATGTAGATTCAAAAAAACAACCTTTGTTTTTGTTAGGTTCTGACTGAGAGAAGAAAAAAAGAAAATTAAGTTAGATTTTTTTTGCCTTTTCTTGATTTTCTTATCCCAAATTTAAGAGGAGGGAAATACAGCTCTCCTGAAAATGTTTTGTAGCTTGGCCTCAAATAACTGAAAGCAATCTCTGGTCTCATGCAGTTTCCTAACATCATTAAATCTCTGATAATGTTCTGATAAATTTTCCTTTCACCCAGAAAGTCATGTGCACATAGAAGAAATCCACTTAATATTAAAAATTAATAGATTTTGTGCCCCACTGAGATTTCAATAGCACTGACATTTTGTATACTCTCTCCTTTTCATCTAAGCAATCCTACATTTCTCCTTCTTGTTATTTTTTTCAAAGCTGGTAAGCTTTAAGAATGTAATTTGTCTGAACAATGCTGTACTATAGAAACAACATAATGTATGGTATTGAATTAAATTTTCCAGCATGTAATGCCCTTAAAATTAGCATTGATTTGAAGTTGTTTTCAGACATAGTAGATCAAATTCTTCTTCTTGGAGCCTGTTAACATATATTACACTATTTTTTTCCATCCTTGACTCCACAAGAAGAAAAGTAAATCAAAATGAAACACTTAATTAGCTTGAAAAATATTATCATATTAGCAGAATAATATAAACTATAACTCACTTATACTTTAAAGTGATAACAAGATCTTCTTCTCTAGTGTTGTCTTTAGTGAGAAGTGCAGGACTCCGACCATAAATCATCTGGCAAATGCACTAAGGTTATTGATCATCTTTTGAATGAACTGCCCTGCTTCTCTGACTTGTCCCTAGAGAGGATCTTGATGAGGTTTTCTTGCTTTGAGCTCAGAGACACGCATTTATTTTCATGATGGATAATCTCTACAGTTTTGAGTCCCCCCGTTGCACTCCACAGTTCATAACAGATGTAAGTCATGCATTAGATTTGCATAATCAAGAGGAGGAACACAAGGGAGCAACACCATGCAAAGTCTGAAGAGTGATGAAACTCTGCTGTTCTACCTGGGGCTTGGAGATTGAGTGGTGGAGAAAGGCCAGAGGAAAAGCACTCTTTGCTTCAGTGCTGGCCTTCCTATTGGCATCTCCTTTGGAGTGCCTGGAGTCACTCTCTGGAGGCCATGGAAATAGGAGATTCCCATCTTCCCTGCTCACATAACCCATGGCATGAGTTGAAGAGCTAGTGCAAGGCCAAGAGTTTACAGCAAAGGAGCAGATTTCTGATAGGAGCCAGCAGCAACGCTCCTGGACGTGGACGTAGACCAGATTCAGACCCAACCTTCTCTTCTAGCTGCATCTCCTTGGTCCAGGAGATGCGTGGTCAGGTCAAGCATGGGACTTGGCTCTTCAGGTATATGAGGAGCAGACCATCACAGAAGACAATGTGCATTGGATTGGGCCTGTCTATCTCTCTGATATGCTGGGAGTTTCTTTGGGTGCAATCCCTGCAGTTTGGCCTCACATTCTTAATTCCTACTTGGGCGAGAGCCCAGGACTGCTCCAAGCACAACATTTAGGTATGTTTGACTTCACCCAACCTACCAACCTGTAATGGGTGATTGGGACAAGTGCCTCAGACACCTGTGGGTCACTTCTGTGAGCAGACCATCTCCTTGCCCTCTCCATCCCTTAGAAGTTATCTCTAAACCTCTGTTTCTTTTGCAGGCTCCCTCAAGAGCAGCTGAGGATGAGGGGAAAGATGACAACCCTTTGGGGCTGTGAGGAGTTCTAGGTAATACAGGCAAGTGGCATGAAAAGTTTTCCACTTGGCTCTATAGTCAATGGAAAGAGACACAGAGGGAGAATTCAGAGCTGCCAAATTAAACTTTCTCCTATTCTCCTCCCTAGGAAGCATCTCTTTCCACTGACCATACAGGGAGCCTATGGTCACTTGCTGCTTATGTGAGAATCTCTACTGTCCCTTGATCATCCTTAAGGGAAAGCTGTCAGATAAGAAAGGGCTTGGTCACTGTACAGAAAAATACAGATTTGACTACATTATTAACAACTTTTGGATAATGCATCCACTTATATTGGAAGAGTATCAGGAGACATAACAAAAAAACCATTGGGTGCCCATTTCCTTTGCTTACATCTAGTTATTATCCAAATTAGAGTCATGTCTGATAAATAAAAGAGCAGGAAATGACTTCTGCGGGGTGGAAAGGTCTAGTGGTACCCCTGGAGAGCATCCTCAAAGTCATTTTACCCATGATGCTTCCTGGGAGCACATGTCAAATAAAATACAGGTCAGGCTCTGGGTGGAATTCTTTTGGTCCAAGGTCCTGGTGTTGAATTCTCGCATGGTTGGAGATCGGGGCAGTAGAGCACCCCTGAGGGCTTGACAAGCAGCTGAGGTCTTCCTGGAAGCCTAAGGAAACTGAGATGAATCCCAGTTTGTTTTAATTTGTGAAGTGTGAGATGGGATTAATGCAGTTCGTTTTTAAACAGAATCTCAGGTGTCAGAAAGGGAGGTCATAACAGTGTTGCGAGATGAATCCTGCCCTTCCAATGAGCAGGAAATCCACAATTTTCCTCAGACATGTCCAAGCTACCTTTTCCCATTGCCAGATTGCTCCTCCAGCTCATGAGTTGCTGCTTTTCCAGCATTTGCACCATGGCCTGAGTCTCATCGGTGCTTCCTAAGGTTCCTTTCCCACTTTCCAGAATTGCCTTCCACCTTCTTCCCTTCCACCCACTGTTCCCAAAGTTATTGTGCCTTGGCTTCAATTTGATTCCTCCCCTCTCCTGCACTGCATACTCATCCCTGATTATCTGTTTTTTGTGGTCATAGATCATTTTTTGGTGGTCATTTCTTGGAGCACTTTTTAGCTCCCCAAGGATGCTGTTTTTACAGGTTCCTAGGCAGTGTGCTCCAGGTGACCCTCCTTGAGCAGGGTGCTGGCCTAGATGTTCTATAGTGGTCTATTCCAACCTCAACCTTCCTCTGATCCAGGTAGGATCTGACCCTGCATGGTAGGAAGAGGGAACACGTGGCACAAGAGCACAAAAGGGCAGTGCTAAGTCACTATCCAACTCCGTGCAAACAACGTAGGTCATCACTCTGCTCATTTACATGCATTTTCTAAATTACATCTTCTGTAGCAGTTTCCCACTTGAATTACTGGCTTTGGGTGGATGTGATATATGCGATGGCAAAGCTCCTGGGTTTTCACATTAAAAATACTCCCCGTAAACACTCTGGAAAAGTTTTCTTTCCAAACATGTTTGTTTTGAAACACTAATTTTTACACTTGGGTGGCAGTGACAACGAAGACACCACAAATTGGTCTCTCAGTGGTTGCAGGTCTTTGAAAAACATCATGAAAGTGTTTTTCATCATAATTAATATCCAGGGACGATACAATCAGTGTTTGCATGCGAGAGCATGCAGAAGCCTCAGAGAGATTAAGTTTTTGCTGGGAAAAACTATGTGCCCGACACGCTGCTGCTGCCCCTGTACCCAGTTCTGCTCCTGCCATTGCTGTCATTGAGTTTGAACCCTGGTTGGAGAGATGCTTTGATATAGCAACTTGTCTCAGAGAACCTCTCGAACCTCTTCCTCCATTTAGTCTTCTCCAAATTCTGAAGGAGCTCTGGTATCTCCTTTATCTCCATCACAAGCTTTCCCACAGATCGGTTATGGCCCAGAGTTACATAATGCACATTTCTGCACGAATTTCACACACAAAACAACCTCTACAGATGACATTTGGTGGATGACATTACATGCAGCACATCTGAGCACGAGTGAAGGGTCCGTGTGCTGGAAAGCCTCTCCTTCTCGCTCCTGGTCTGCTGCAGACAGGGCAAGGGAAAACAGTTCTGAGGATGTGAGGAATTACGTTGGTGCCTTTTTTTGCTCTCCTATAAGTAAAGGAAGTCATGGACATGCTGCAGCCTGTGGATGTCCCAGGATAGTACGATAACAACTGAGAAAGGGTACTTTAGTTCTAAATCTGCCAAATTGGAAAATACTGCTTTCATTTTCAACAAATATTACACTTAAGGATAAAAAATATATATATATTTTTGCTGAACTTTCCTAAATTGGTTCTATCTGTAATAGCTTTCTCTGTCTCTCTTTATTTCCTTTTTTTTTCTTTTTTTTTCCCTGGGGAAAATAAAAACGACTGAGAAACTGCCTGCATAAAAGCAAGTCCCTTCGCTGTTGAGGGACCTGCTGTCCAGTGATTTGCAGATCCCCCTTGACCTGCTGCTCCTGTCCGGCCTTGCCTGGCAGCCAGCTCCGGAGATGCGTAATGCCACGCTTCCTCCCATCGAGATGCGAGGGATTTGAGATAGGAACAAAACAATGCCTTTAAACTAATGCATCCAGCTCACCCCAGTGAGAAAGATGACTCACCACCACATTAATTTTGAATTTCTGAATTCCTAGGCAGAAAAAAACGTCTCATTTCCCTCTGCGCACATAAAACGCTGGGTGTCACTGCTCTGTTATCCAATTTCCGCCAAGCGTGTGCGATTGATTCTTTATAAACTGGTTAAACAAGAGAAGATGAATAAATGGTTACGTTGCGAACATGGTGAGTGACGGGGCTAATAAACTGCAAAGCTAAACAGGACTTGGGTGCCATACCAATGCATTTCCCTCCAGCGCTTGAACTCTCTGTAAACTGTGCACATTCCCTAAAATGTGCATGGAAGTGGACAGGAGCACAGCATAGGGTTGCCACCTTCTCCCTCTTGGGGCACTTGTGTTTTTTCCAAGCCTTGTGTCGGCCTTAAGGTATCCAGTTAAAAATGGGTGTGAAACTTTTTGACTGCCCAAAACTGAGCCAGTCTCGTGCAGCTCTTACCCTGTGACATGTGGAATGGCCTTCAGGTGGGCTACCCAAGCCCAAGCTGAGGTTTGTCAAGGGACAAAGCTTGGAAAACACCTGGTTCTTAGGGAATTTTGTCTAATTGAGGGGTCTTTCTCATCTGCCTGGAACATCTGCCCTATGAGGAGAGGCTGAGGGAGCTGGGCCTGTTCAGCTGGAGAAGAGAAGGCTGAGAGGGGACCTGAGCAGTGTCTAGAAGTACCTCAAGGGAGGCAGTGAGGAGGATGGGGCGGCCTCTTTTCACTGGTGGCCACCGACAGAACTAGAGGAAACGGCCACAAACTGAAACACCAAAAGTTCCACAGGAACTTAAGGAAAAAAATATTAACAGTGAGGGTGCCAGAGCACTGGAACAGGCTGCCCAGAGAGGTTGTGGAGTCTCCTTCTCTGGAGATCTCCAAACCCGCTTGGACGCAGTCCTGTGCCACGTGCTCTAGGTGACCCTGCGTGTGCAGGGGTTGGACTGGATGATCCCCAGAGGTCCCTTCCAACCTTGAGCATTCCATGATTCTATGATCTGGAGGAGCTTTTGCAATCGGATGTTTGTTGCTGACTCCTGCATGATCAGTGCTGATCTCTCGTGATGAGATGCGTATTCAACAGCTATTCAACAGTGGCAGCCTGGTGCTGCTGGAGATGCCCAGGGCATCCATGGGCCTTCGGCTGCCCACACAAAATGGCATGGGTCTCCCCACTCTTGCTTTGGATGTGCCAACCCTCTAATCAAAGGCTCAAACCACAGAGTCACAGAAGAGTTGAGGTCAGCAGGGACCTCTGGATTCATCTAGTCCAACTCGCTGCTCAACCAGGTCACCTAAAGAACATTTCACAGGACCTTATCCAAACAGCTTATGAATATGTCCACAGTCTCTCTGGGCAAGCTGCTCCAGCACTCAAATGGTGCTAATGACCATGTGTTGGCAACAAAGCCCCATGTCATGGATGTTTTAATGTTTAGCTGTTTATTCATCATGTTTTGGGAAGTTTCTTTTGAAATTGCGCTGCAAAGTAGAAAATTTTACCCAGGAGAGGACAGCATAAGAACCATCCACACTCAAGGACTCTGTCTGCAGCACATGAGAAAAGTTTGATGGCAACCTAAGTCTTGTAACTGCAAGAGAAACTCTCATACTTTGCTTCCACCCCGAGGTGCTGCTCCTGGCATCCTGATGTCCATTTCCTCCAACCACCACTAGCAACATCACCAAGGGCAGTATGCTCTGTCCTGACTTTGCAAATGGAGAAATAGGAGGTCTGCAGAAAGAAGGGAATTCCCTTGGAACAGCCAGCAGGTCTGTCCTACAGCAAGGGTGGAACTGAGGCTCCTGGAGTCCTCCACCAGCACTACCAGCCAGGCAATACTACAAGGTTTTACAGGAGCTTAAATAAGCAGAATCTGCTCCACTTTCTGCTCCAGAAACAGGATGACTCCTTTAAATAGGGAGGATGATGAGAGATGCTCTGAGCTGGTGCTGTGTCCTCGGGTTGCTGTGCTGGGGGCACAGCACAGTCTGCACGAACTGCCTGTCACCATCCACAACCTCAAAGACCAGAGCAGATGTGAGCACTGCTCGTGGAATAGGGGGCACGGGTGCTGCCGTGGACTGACCAGAGACCCGGGACCCAACACGCAGGTGGGTAAATTGCTTGTTCGCACAGAACATCAGCTGTGGGGTGGCAGTAGAGAGTTGCTCTTCAGTTTCCCTTTTTGCATAGCCCAAATTTTCAGCTAAACTCAGCGTTCTGCATTTCCCGCTTGGCCCAAGGATACTCCCCAAAATGAGCTTCATCCCGAGCCAAGGGGTTCTCCAGAGATCGCTGTTGTGATGGGCTCAGCACTCTCTGACTCCAGGAGCTTGTGAACTCCAAGTGACCGCTTGAAGGAGTTTCCTCCTTCTCTGCTCTCGCAGTGCCACCCCCCGGCTGTTGCACAGCCTGCACGCAGCTCCCACCGGACCCAGGGTGGTCCTGTTGCACGTCCCCATGTCCAAGCGGCACCAGAGAGCAGGAGCTGACTGCCCAGCCAAAGCTCATCCTTCTTGTCTTAGCTCTTACCATAGCTGTGTAATTCTAGCCCCACTTAAACCCTGTTAATACTCCCTAAAACCAGTGTGTGGTCACGGGAGCGCTGGGGGTGGGAGGGAACTTTGGTGGTCATCTAGTCCAACCCTTCATCCGCACAATGTGACAGGGAAGGGTTTGGGGAAGCTGATTGTCACTGCCTACCCAGGCATGGGTCTTGGACAACACAATGTGCCGTGCCTTCCTCGGAGCCTGGTCTTGGTGCTCAGGGATGAGCAACCTGCCCATCTATCGCTGGTCACCAAAACCTCTCTCCAAAGAGTGGGAATTGTGGCACCTTGACATGGAGTTTTCTGTGACATGGACATCCATCCATTCTGTGACATCCATCACTGGTCACCAAAACCTCTCTCCAAAGAGTGGGAATTGTGGCACCTTGACATGGAGTTTTCTGATGCAGTGCATGGAACGAGGCTGATGAGCAGTGTTGGAGAGGGGACCATCGCCACATCCTACCTCTGTCCAGCCCGATCAAACAGTTTAGGATAGGGCTATTCCTGCTCTTTCCCATTAAAGCTGTAACATCCTCCTGCACTTATTGGGGTGGCTATAGGCACTCACCCCATTAACAACTCTCTGGTCACCTGCTATGGTTGGTGCCAAGCTCGGGGCTTGTAGGGGCTTTGAGAAGAGAAGAGCTGGTCTGTGGATCCCCAGTTAAATGTAGATAACTGATATAATTTGCAGTGAAAATGAAAGTTGTGTCTATCACCAGTGCTGGGTCAGATCATGACAGCACGTCTTCAGAGTGCTCATTGCTTTCCACCAGGCTCAGAGGATGCAGAAATCTCCATTTGGGTGGGTTAATCTCAGCCCTCCAGTGAGATGTGGGCTGGTTGGGTCCTGCCAATCCCACATGTGATGCCTGAATTCCTAACATTAGCATTTTGACCTGTCTATGAGAACATCCAGTGAAATCACCAGTTGGGTGCTTCAAAATGCAGCTTGGAGGCTCCTGCCTGCAGGATATGGGGAATGCTAAAAGTTGACATGAATTCAAGCAAAGACTTGGCCTATTCGTGCAAGAGGAATACCTAAATACCTAAAGACTGTCCTCACTCAGGAATCATCAAGCTGCAATCAAATGGAAAGCAAAAGAGTAAGCTTGTTTTCCCCGGCCTTGCGCTTTTTGGGATAACCACTGGAGACATCCCATGGGACAAGGTGGGCTGCTGGCTCACCGAACAGATGCGTTATGGATGTCCTTCTGCTCTTAACTGCTCAGGCAACATTTCCTTGATCCTCACAAGGGGCATAATTATGCAGACATGAACATTTCTCTTTCCCATTTAGAAAATCCAATTATTCTGTCTTAATGAGAAGGCACCATTGTGCCTGGAAGATATTTTCCTGATGTAGCCATGGCTAACTTCAACCCAAGAAGTGGCCACGTGGCCTGCTGGTGGGAGGCTACATCTGTGCAAAGCAGAGATCAGTGCTGGAGCATGTCAGCCCACCAGCTTGTCACCTTGTCTTAATTAGTCGTTTGTTGAGTTGCTCCAGAAGATGCTAGAGGGGCATATCCATCGTTAATAACTCCTTTCTGTGACTTGGCTTCGCTGCAAGAACTGAAGATCACTTGCAGAAAAAAAATGAAATAAAAAAAGGAAAGTCTTTAAAACTCAGAGGCTCGAAGGTACCTGGCTCTGAAGGAGAAGACGCCTGAGTTTGCAGAATGTCGCGTTGGCACCGTGCGCCCAAGAGCTGGTTGTGAATTCGGCTTATCTCCGCACGCAGACAGCACAGCCCGGCATGGCGAGGCGCCAGCCGGCACGGCGGCAGCTTCGCGTGGCTCCTGGCCGTGCTCTGAGCTGCTCTTGCTATTTTTTTCTGTTACTCATCCAGATTTCCGATGTCTCACGTGTTCCCTGTGACTTTCCAAAGCCAGTACTGAAGATGACCCCATCTCTAAGTCCTCTAAAATGAGTCTCAGACAGTTTTCAAACATTGATCTCAGTCTAAGAACTCTCTAACTTATTCTGTCATCATCCTAGGCTCTGCTTTCCCCTTCATTGCCTGTATTTACTCTACTTGCAGCTGTGGTTGACCTTTTAGCAAATGTTGATGTGAGAAAGTCATTAAACATCTCAGCTCATAGTGTTGGCTGGTGATACCAACAAGATGTGGAGAGCAGCTTTCCCCTGGGCTTCATTTGACTTGAAAACACCAAGAGCCACATCATGCTCTTGTAACCCTTTCTATCCATCTTTCTACAGCACCAACATCTGATCCTGGGCACCTTTGGTGGAGAGATATCTATGTTGAGATATTTCTCTACCTATTTCTCTACCTTGGCTAGCTCGGCAAGCAGCTCAGCAGCAGTGTCCATTCTTGACATCTACTGTGGTCATGTCGATCCTCACCTCCATGTTCTGACCCTGGCAGTCCTTTCCTAATCCTTCCCTGGCCACATAAAATCCCACATTTCTGCAAACCCCCACTTTGATGACCTTGTTAGCTGCCTACAGAAGCTTCATCCACCTAATCATCATGACTCTATAGTAGACCGCATGCAGGAGCATTTGATTTCTTCTCTAATCTCATATAGACCTTCCTAGGATTAACCACTGGCCATGGGCTAAGCTTCAGGACAAATCCATACCTCTGCAATGGAACATCGCAATCCTCTGTTCTTTCCAAAAAGGTTTCTCCTTATTATATTAACATTCCAGCTGTGTAAATTATTGCATTGCATTTCTTCTTCGCTTCTTGTATTCGGAGCAAATAGGAAGAGCTGGAAACGGGGACACTTCTTGCATTAATGCACCAGCCTTGGGGACGTTTGGTGCACTGACCCATCACCCTGTTCCTTCATCTCCAGTTCCCCTACGCAGACCCTCTCCTGCAGCACCACGGTACAAGACTCAGCCACTTCCAGTGCTTTGCCGAAGATGGGGCCCCTCCAGGATTTCGGGAATGCTGCCTTGGCATCCGCTGGGGAAGTCTGTCATTCCCACATCCTTGCAGCTGCAGCAACGCGTTCCAGTTTCCAAGCTATCCAGCTGGTGGCATTGCAGGGAATGAAATGCCTAAGTGCTTTTCTGTGCAGAAGGGTTTTTATATCTCATTTATTGCCAGGGCTGCTTTTCTCAAGGGATGCTCCTTCTCCACCTCAACCGAAATGCTCCCAGATGGGCTTTTATTTTGTAATGTCAGAATTATTTTTTTTAATGTCTTTAGCCCCCCAAAACACCTCACTTTTTATTGTGTCACAGCATCTGGATATCTCTTCCCGTGCTATTTCTATTACAGAAACCAACTGAAATCCGTTTAGTTTGACAGGGTCTCCCAGCTTGGTAGGTTTATATTTCAATTGATAGCTCATGGCAAAAGTCTTCACAAAATTGCCCCAAGAGAAAAACGAGGATGCTGGTGAGCAAGGAAAGAAGGCAGTGGCTAATCAGAGCTATGCCAGCGTTTGTTTATGTATTATTTTATTATATTTTTATTATATTATTTTACTTTGTCTACATTAGCATAGACAAAGTGCAATATACTTAAGTTTTAGCTTTTCTATCTTGCTCTTCAGTAGCCGCATGGCTCATGGGACAGTGAGGACCATGACAGTTCCCCATCCGGGTCTACAAGAAGACAAGCCAATATCAGGATTGAAGGCTGATAAAGGACTGGGTTTTGGGTTTTTTTGTTTCTTTGTTTATTTCCTAAGTATTTCTATGTATAATTTCATGTAAAGATTCACTTCAAACTATCAGTGCTATCAAGGAGCAGGAAGTCTTTCAATAATTGAGCATCCAGCAGTGCCCATATTGAACTCCACCAGCTAAGTAACTAATGACTTTCCAGTAAGATCCTTCCTTGGAGCAACTCTTCCCGTCCTTATAGCTATGCCATCAGCATCTTGGTCATTACAAGCAATTAAAAATGACTCTAAGCATGGATGGAAAAGGCTTTTGGGAATGGTGCAAAATTGCCAGAGGTTGCAGCTCCCCATTAGAGCTTGGATCACGTCACCAGGGCTCGTGGTGGCCACTGTCAGGCCATGGATTTGCCATGGATTAAGCCTCTGGAAATCACTGCTGTTAACTTGCACCTGCTTGCAGGCTCCGTGGGGAAAGCAGAGCCTGTAGGGACCATGAGAACAGATGTAGGGGGATTGCCCAGTCCACAAAAAAGCTCGCCCAGCTGCACACCCTTTGCTTGGGAAAAAGCTTCTTCTCCAGGATGCTCAGACTTGTGGGATTTGCTCCTTTTAAAAGCGCCAAGAAAACAGGAAAACAGCTGTTTCACTGCCTTCTTGCTTCTGCATAGTCCTCCTTTAGTCTGGTTCAGCAGCAGCGAGGTGTGAAAATATGGACCCGACTGAAGTCTTGTGCCTTTTGCAGTTTGTTTTTCTAACTGGATTACCAGCATCTGCAGCCTGCAAATCCCAGTCACTCTGAGACCGCTTCCCCATGGATCCAACTGTCTACTAGAGCAATTCTTCAAGAAGTGCATCTTTGTACAACAAGTGATCTGAGCCCAAACGGGCTTCTATTGCGGCGTTAATCCCTCGCTGGAGGACGTGCAAGCCCAGCAAATCCTGCAGGAAACATTACTGCTTCTGTGCTATTCCTAAAAACATTCCCATGCCATGAATGGGAAGGCTTCCCACCCAGAGCAGCCAAACACCGGGTAAAAAGAGATGAAAATCAAGTGGATGCCCAAGGGAAGGGGGTGGCAGTTTCTGAAGAGTTAAATGGGAGAAAAGTTGCACTTTTTTCCCCTTGTGTTGCTTTCCTTTACCCAGAGCAGGGTTTCTCTTGGCCCATCTCCAGCTGTTTCTATGGGTGTTGAAACCTCTCTGTTGCAACTTGACCTCCCGTGCGTCTCCGCAGCACTGACCATTTACGAGAACCCAAATTTCAGCTGAATTTGCACCTCAAAATGTCCTTCTGCTGTTACAGAAGCCTTTAACGTGAGGGGTCATGAGCAGAGCAGCGAGGGGACTTCTCATCGTGTTTGCACGGCCTGCGAGATTCCTCTTTCTGCAGGACAGGAAGGAAAGTCCCGCGGTCAAGGGACAGGAAAGGGAACCATGAGTTCAGGCTGTGCTTTTGCCTCTGCTCCTAGGTTTTCCTCTTAATAACATCACCCGAAACAACATCTGCTCTGCAGACGAGCTATCAATAACCCGCTCCCACGTGCAGCAGCGACTGGGGAAGCGGTCCTCAAGCATGGAGGCAAGCGGATTCATTGCCACCGACGGACAAAATCCACATGCCAGGTGTGCAAACAGTTCCTGCAGCATTCGAGACATTCGTGTCAGGGTTTGGGGCTGCTCTGATTAATCTGGTAAGACATCAGGAGGGCCAACATGCAAAACATTAGCCCCAACCCTGATGTTTTCCTAGCCCCCATGTGCGGGAGGATCGGACTCATCCTCACGAGTGGAAGCGAATCCCAGTTGTGGCATGGGCTCCTTCTGTAGCCTCGGACACACGGTAAATCCTGCCCTCTCTTGCTGCAGATGGGTTTTCATTGAGTCGAGCAAGCGCCCTGCATGGCTTAGGGAAGCAAAATAGCTACAATATAAAATAAAACAATAAAACAGCTGCAGAAAGACGCTTGGTGGCAGCAGCGGGCAGGAGCTGGTGCCACGCAGGGAGGCCACGGCGCTCTGCTCAGCAGGACCAAGTGCTACCAGAGTCTCTTCTCCTGCCTCCCCTTCCCCATCTCACCCTATGCAACGTGAAATAAGTCTGAGCATCCCGCAGAGCTGGTCGCCTGCTGCAAAACCCCGACTCGTGCTGCAAGGATGCAGCCAGAAATGCGAAATATTAAAGCAGGCAATGCACGGTTCCATGCCCTATGGGAAGCTGTTCCCAAAAGACAAGGCGAGGATGTCTTCCTGCAGGAGTTGCCCTTTGGATGCCTAGGATGCAATCTTCCATAGCATCTTCCTTGCAAGGTGGGACGGCGCTTGCACGGCCTCGCTGGAGCAAGGAGGCCGATGGCACTGGAGACCAGGAGTCAATAGATGGTGCTCTTCTTGCATGCAATATCCAAGGCTGGAGGTAGGAGCCTGCAGGTGCCCATCCATCCCACGCCGCTTTCCCGTCCTGGTCTGGGTGTCCACAGCCTCCCTGGAAAAGCTTTTCCAGAAAGAAAGCAGTTTATGCACTTGCAAAATTATTAATAAATCGTGTGACACACAGCAAGTCCTTCCAGAGACACGGCAGAGCCCGTGCGAGTGGATAAAGTTTATTCTCTCCGCAGCACGTTATCTGCCGGCGAGGACGGCTCAGGGTCACCGGGACTAGCAGGATTTCTGAGCGCGCCCATTCACCTTTCCCCTGCTGGAGCTAAAAGCAAAATGGGGTTAATTATTATTTGAGGAACTCGTGCACGGGCAGCCAATAACTCTTCCCTAAAACACAGCAGGGGAAGAGCAGGAGGGTTGGATGGAACCCGGCGGGTGACTCCAAGGCTGGGCCCCTTCCCAGATGCCTTGGCCAGCGCTCTGGGCTCTTTTCCCCCAGGCCAGAGAATCCTGAACCTGCCAAATCCTGGATTGTGAGGCTGCTTTTCCCTCGTTCCCCAAAAGGGAAACCCCTCTCCGGGTTGCTGTCAGTGCAAAGCTACTGATTTCTGAGAAGTCTGCTGTGCTCTGAGGTCTATAACCCAACCGAAACCCCCTTCCAGGTTAATAATCCCCAGCAGCTCCCTCCTCATCCCAAGGGAGCAGACGGTGACTCCAGCCCTCCAGAGCATCAGCAAACCTGAGCTCTTGCAAGCTCTGCATCCCTCTGCTAAATCCCTTCCCTCTCTGCTCTTCTGCACCACATGCAAAATCCAGCTGCTCCGAATATCCCCGGGAGTCAGGAAAGCTCTGGGTGCCGCCTCCTAGCCCAGATGCAATGAAACCACCACAGCACCAACAGGAACCCAGGGTGCGAAATCTTGGCTTTCCTTTGACAGACTTAACTGGTGCTGCCCATGCATTAATCCCTCCGTCTCTTATCTGCAGTTCTTTAATGATTGGAATGAAATTATTCTCTCCTAATCAGGAAAGTAATTCAAAAATAAACAGCCAACGTGGGGTCACATAAACAAACGCTCTCTGGCAAAACTCCCAAACCAGCTTCAAAAGTGGATAAATTGGAAATAGGAAACAAACGTGATGGAAAAGGCCCGGAGGGACAGGACCCTCATGTGGAGTGAGGGGGGAACGGAGCAAAGCGGAGGCCAGTTCATGCTCGGACTTTGCAAGCAGTTTGCAAAGCGCTGTGTGAACCGACCATAACAGCACCCTTGAAACTCTTTTTCTCAGGGGGAAAACTAGAAAATCCCGTTGAAAACCATTGCAAACTTTGCTGCTGCAGATGCTCTCCGGCTTCTGAAGTCGTCAGCTAAGCCCCACCTCCGCACACCCATCCCATCTCCGGGCCGGGAAGTAAAAGTCCCGAATGGCCAGAGCGCTCGCAGGCAGCTGCAAAACTTTATTCCGTACCCGAGCAGCAGGACCAAGTCCTAGAACTGTGAGTATCCCGGTAGGGACTGTCTGTCTGTCCCCCCGACTGTATCGCTGTTGCTTTTGCACGGGCTCCTTGGATCGGCTTGATTTGGGGAGCTGGATTTATTTCTGGTCATGCAAGAATTAGAGGGGAAAAAGAAAAAAAATGCAAAAGGTGCAATGACAAATGTTCTTTCTGCACATGAATTTTTGCTGCTTCCTCTCGCTCTTGGTTATTTATTTCATCCTCTTTCTTTCCAATTAAGCAGCAACGTTGATTTTCTTCCATGCTGCAGCCCTGTAGCTCACCCGGAGGCTGCGGGGCTGATTTCCCTGACGCATTTGCAACTGCTCTGCTGGTAAAACTGCTTTTCGCCCCACACTGCTTCTGTCTGGCCCTTGGGGAGCATTGCTGGGGTGAACTTTTACTCGCACATCTGCAAACTTAACCTGACGGAGCAGGGACACCAGCCAGCTCTGGGTTTGCACCGATTCAAGGTGAAATCACCCCAAGTTGACTGCAAAGAGCTGAGTTTCTCCCAGCTCAGAGAAACCTGCAGCATCCAGATGCAGGAGAGGGTTCAAGACGGAGCAAAAGCCTTTGCCATCCTGCCCCATTGCAGCCCAGGGCTGCTGCAATTGGTGCCACTCATCTCTCCCCTCTCCTGCTGCATTTTGCCTTGGATCAGTTGCTCCAGGGGGGAAAAACTGTGCTTGCAATTTGCAACAGGGGCCGAAAAACCTGTTGCTGCTGCAGTTATTGAGGTTTCTCTTAGCTTAGGAGGCTCCTTGTGCCTCTGTGCTTCGGCCGCTTGTCCATATCCTCCTTGCTGGTTTGCAATGCCCTTACGGTGCTCCAGCCAAGCGGATGGGTCCCGGTGTCGTGCTGGGAAATTCTGGGATGTGCCGGCCACCCCGCTTTCCAATCGCTGCTGCTTGGAGCAACTGCAATGCAACAAGAAGTACAGGAAACCTGCGCCTGGGAGCAGGATGAGGATGTTGCACAGAGGGAAATGTGCAGGATCCACGCTGGGAAGAAAGCCCAGGATGAGGTAACTCCGTGGGGAGACGGGGAGCAGCCTGCAGGGACCCACGGGCACAGGGCAATGCTCCCACCCACAGAGTTTCCTCCCGTGGGTGTTTATAACCTCCAAGCCCTGCGTTTTTGTAGCCCTGGGGAAGTCTCGAACTTCATCTGCTGCAGTTTGCTCCCGGTTGGTTCCCACAGGAGCATTTTCCCTGCCTCGCATTTGCGGGATCAAAAAACCCTCCAACAGGCTGGATAAGCAGCTACATGGAAAATAAATGAGTTTGTGCCCAGGTGCAATGCTGCCAATGCACCGATGTGTAATCCTGGGGGTTTTATACAGTTCAGAGATGGAAACAACCTCTGGGTTGTTGCAGGGAGAGGGTCATGCGAGATGCAAGGCTTTCCATACCATCCGTGCCATTTTTGCAGCATCCCCTGCTTTACAACAGCTTCTTTTTTAAACAGGCAATTTCTGCCAGGAGGTCTGTGGCCCCAGCATGTTGGAGACCTCTTGCACTCTGTTTTCTTCTCTTTCCCCTACCCATTTTCCTGCATTTCCTCCAGTTTCTTGCAAACGGCACTGCAGAGTCCTGCCCCTCCTTAGCAGTACCCAGCAAAACCCCAATCTTTGTCTCATTTTTCACTCCTGTTTTAGCAGCAGTGAAATACACGGGGGAGAAAGAAAAGCATTCAGGATATTGTGTACAGCGCATAAAATCCCAGAGTAAAAAAATCCAGTTTGGGATTTAGGGATTTACCTTCCTCCAAGCTTCCATTCTGTCCCACTCTGACCCACCCTCTGCCCCATTCCTTTGCTGGGGCCATAGCCAGTGGAAAGGGTCGTCGCCCCTGGGGGAAAGGTTTATGTACTTTATTTTGTGCTTTTCTTCATCCTTGACTTTTGGGCTGCTTGGAGCAGGGAATATTTCCCACCTAGCTATTAGAGCAGAAGATCCCGAACAAGGACACGAGATGTCACCTTGCTGCAACACCCAACTGGTTTCCTCCCAGTTATGCACTGGCAGCTGCAATGCAGGGTTATCCAGAGGGGAGCACTAACCATTTATTCATAAAACATTGCCGATAGCAAGCAAAACTCAACATATCCTGGAGAGTTTTGCATAGCCCGATGCCCTTGGACCAAATTGCATTTGCCTGCTGCCAGCACCAGTGAATCCGTAGCTCCCGGGGCTGCGAATGCCCAAAGGAAACAAGGGCAGGAGCTGGGGAGGTCTAAGGATGTGTTGCCTCTGCACGGAGGACCCAGGGAGGGTCTCCCTTCTTGCAGGACCTCTGCTGCAGGACAAAGCCCTTGGCCAGGAGGTTTCCATGGGCTGGATCTTGTCCTCGCTCCGCAGGACACGCAGCTCCAGCTCTGTCCCTGCTGGAAGGGGAAGGAGGATTTGGCCATGCCCACATGGTTTGGGGTGGCTGAGAGTGCTGGAAACCACCCAGAGCAGCCCCGAGGTGAAGCTCTGGTGCCCACGGTTGCATTTCACAAGTTTCATCCCAGCTTTCCTCTTTCCTTTGTTTCTTGCAGGATCTCTGCAATGTGTCATCCTCATCACATTCCCCATTAATCACTGCATTAGACAGAGCTCATTTTCACTTTCTTTTTGTCTGCTGGCCTCAGATGGAAATAGCTTTGGTGCAGATCCACGCATCCATTTTATCTCTCAATCTTTTCCCAGGGAGGAAATGATGTGCGCACGACATCGTTCCCTTTCTGTGGTATTATAAAGTACTTTTTTCCCCTCATTTTTTCCAAATCACCTTCCTATTTAACACAGGCACCCTCATACATAGGTACATTTGACGCTACTCCAGTTTCACCTCTGGTGAATATAAATTACCAGGATATTTGGCAGAAGGAAGACAGATAATGGGATATTTGTTGTCATTTTGTCTCCCCTGCCGAGATTTAATTTGCTGTGTTACATCTTCCGTTATTTACTCAAGCTCTGCTGAGCCCGGTGCATGCTTCTCCTTGCTCAGCTAACAAGCCCTGTGCTGCTATTAATAAATGTGCTACTGGAGATCTATGTCCTCGGGATCAGGAAGAGACTATCGTGTCACCTAGCCCAGGCTCCTGCTGCTGGAGACAGGATCATTGCTCAGGTCTTGGAGCAACCAGAGGGATTGGGGCACTTCTGCTGGCCCTCAAACACTCAGTGCCAAATTGAGGACTGCTCAGGGGCAAGTGGGGCATCTTCATCAGTGATAAAGAGACTTAGAGTGTTGGACAAATGGGTGTTGTTACCTAGAGTGTAGTCCCTTCTTTGGTCCCTCTCCAGGTCTTGCCTGCTTCTAGCCTGTGGGACCAATGGAATAGGCTGAGATATCAAGGAAGCAAGGTTATAATTAATGGCAATAGGTTATCATAGCCTGATCACATCTGTTTGTGCAGGACTGGCCTCCTGACACAACCAAGGGCATTGCTGGGTCTCCTTGTGTCCACACTGTCTTGCTTTCCCAGCTGGAGGAGGGGATGCTGCAACTCAGGTCCCCATGGCCCAAAAAGTGGAGGAAACATGACTCTGGGGAAAAAAAAACATATCTGTAGTAGGTGGAATAATGTCAGCTGATGGATCAGCAGCATCTGAAACCTCTGCTCTCCAAACGGCCATCCGAAGGACACGCTACTAGGAAGCAAAACCCTTGGGCGACTACATTCGTGTCTTGTAGTCGGGGTCCTGCTGCTCGTGCCCATGGGCACAGTGAAACTTGGCTGTGCCTAAATGGACTCCTCAATGCTGCTGCTGAGAGTGGAAGCTGATGTGGAGTTGTATGCACTAGAAGGGTTGAGATCAGCAGGGATCTGTGGACACCATCTAGTTTGACCCTCTGCTCAAGCAGCGTCACCCACAGCACTTTCCATCAGTGCAAACTGGAGGACAGTCCATCTGTGAAGGCACCTCCATTGGAAGAAAGATCTGGGGAGAAACACAGCACCTTTGCCAGCACTGAGCATTCCCTGCTGTGCTGTGGTGTTTCTTAGAGGTCCCTCCCCATCTCCCCATCAAACAAGCTCATCTTTTTGGCCAGGAACAGACCAGCAGCTCGGGGAACAGGGCTTAAGCTGCTGGGTTCTCCCAGTTAGTGTCTTGCCAGGAGCAAGGGCAGGAGTGTGTCACCTCTCTTGGATCCTCTATCTCAGTGCTGCAGCTCCTAATCAACCAGGATCAATGTGGAAACATCTCACTAGAGGTTCCCAGACAGTCTCCTAGCTATTTGCCCACAGGTATGACAAGCAGCACAGAAAAATCCTTCGGGAACATATTGGTCCACAGTCATCCCTATGTGTGACCACAGCCCACCCTTTAGTAGGTCTCAAGGCAGGATTCCCAGCTGCCTCCAAGCTTGCAGACAGCAACGGGAGACTCTCATTAAACGGATTATATAAACACGGCGTGTTGTGCAAACACAGCCTAATTGCTCTCATTTAGCTAATTGAAATAGGTGGGATGGCCACACAGGGCTGGTGTCTGCAAGCAATACTGATGCTCTCCCATGAGCCAGCTGTTCACCATGAGGATCCCAAAGTGTCTCCACTTGGAGCAAGAACATTGGATTCTAGTGCTGGTAGAGCCTGCAGCTTCGCTGCATTTGCACAGCAACCACAAGAGCCTCTTCTAACAGAGCTGGGCTTGTTTCCTCGCCTGCAATCCTGTAAACTTGTTATTGTTGCCCGTGAAAGAGCCTTGCAAAACATTCTCCTAAGGAAGAACTTACTCATCTGCAGCTGCGAGAAGCCTCTGCTGCTCCCTTTACCCTGCAAACCAAGCAAAATGTTTTGCTGTTTGGCTTAGCACCCCTTCTGCCTGCAGCATGATCTCGGTGCCATGCAAGAAGCCAGACTCGTGGCTCTTGCCCTTGCAATGCAGCTTTAAATCGGAGGAAGGAGCTGGGCACGGGGCGGTCTGGGAGCTTGAGGCTGTGTAAGCAGTTAGGGAGGGCAGTGGCAGCCGCTCAGCTCTTGCGTTATTGTTCACAGCAAAGTTCTCCTACAGCCACAGCTGACTCCTCCAGTGCAGAAGAGTAAACAAGTCCCCCGGCAGCACCCTTTCCTCCCCTGCAACGCTGGGAATGGCCCTGCCACCACAATATGTGGCCTTGCTTGGACATACTGTGGCTGGGCCGAGCCCAAAGTGCCATTGCGAGACATCACGAGGAAATAGGACCCAAATCCAGTGGTTTGCTCCTGTTTTTAATCCTTCAGGATTTCAGATATCTCCCGAACGTTTCCTCTCTGGTGTCTCATCACCGCTCCGTGTCTGATGAGCAACGTTGAGGTTGCTCATGTCGAGGATACCCCACATTAAGGATGCCCAGCGTTGAGGTTGCCCATGTTCAGGTGGGCACCGAAGTGCAAGTAGGAGCCCTAGACAAAAGCAAGGTCAGAGCATGGTGGGATGAAGGCAGAACTCCTTGTCTGTTGGCTGCCAGCTTCTTCTTTGACTCAAAAAACCCTCAGGAGGAAGAGGAACCACACTTCATTTTTTTTAACCGTTTTAATGAAAATAGAGCTGCCAAGGGTGCAAACCCGTTGAAGAAAAGGTTAGACTTAATCCATGTGTACCCATTGAAGGGGTAGAAGATGCCCATAACTGAACCCTGGTCCTGGAAGGGGTGGGCAGGGTGAGCAAAATACCCTTGTGGATCACAGCATTCACAGTGTTTGCAGGTCTAATTTATTGCATCCTCCGTGGTAATGAGCAAATACGTTAAAACAGGTAACGCAGGAAAGCAAGAGGTTGAGTCGGATGCTCAACAGCTCAATGGACGTGACAAATGCTGGAAACCTGGGCTCCTTTCAGGTTCCTCCCTCGCTACCTCGGCACTGCTGCTCATGTCCTCAGTGTCACCTCTGAGCCTTGGAGAGGCCCCAGCACTGCCAGCAAACCCAGCGACTCTAAATAATTAATCACAGCGTTGCTTCCTGAGACGAGCAGCATCGGACACCGCGGTCCATCCGGAGACAGGCGGGTGCTTCGGCTGCTGAGCTCTCCAGGGGTTCGGAGCAGCTTTTCATGGCTGCTTTAATTTACGGCTGAGTTTGCTTTATCGATCCCATCCTCTATTTCACGGCTGCGCTATCTCATCTCTCAAAACAGGGCTGAGGGCAGAGATTGCTTTTCACAAAGGATGCGGTGGAGCTTGTAGCTCGGCAGCACACAGGTTTCCACGATCATATTTGCCTCTCCTCTGCTGAGGGTTGTATAAGACGGTTAAGACAGTCTTTATTGCTAGAACAGACATCAGCCAGTAAATTGTTAATTTGTTCCAGGTTACAGCTGCCTGTTGTGGGGGGAAATAGAATTACACAAAGTAAACAATAGCACAGAGCCTTTCACCCCGTTTGCTGTAGAGCTTGTAGATGCTGCCCTCACCAAGGTGGAAACATCTATTAGAGAGCACCGAACAACATGCTAAAGCCTGACGGGTTTAATGCACCACCAAAAAATGTACCAGGTCCCGGGCAGGAGGTCTGGGAACTCAAAACACAGCAAATCCTTCAGTTCATAGATGCCACCGGTGCTAAAGGAGGATGGAGTTTGGAGTACGGGATGGGAAGGAGGGAGATGATGGAGCAACACTTCAGATCCATCCTCATCTTGCAGCAGCTCTCGGGAAGGCATCAGGGCAAGTCAGCATCTCCAAAGCTGCCGATGCATGGGAAGATGCCTCAAGTGCACCGTTGCCCTGATGCAGATTTCAGCCTAGTTTGAGGGGAAGCTGAAATCAGTTAAATCCCATGAGGACGCTTGGCAGCAAACCTGCACTCAGTCGCAACTGGTGAAACGAGCCTAACCTTGCTGGGATCTTCATGTCCGGGCAGGTCCCTTGGCCCAAGGACTGCTCTGGCAGAATTTCAGAGCTAAGCTGGGTTTTCCTTTTAACCCTTTTTTTCCATCTCTTGGATGTTGTGTGTTTTTCTGTCCTTTTTTAGCACTGACCTTCAAAATCAGTGTCGCTGTGTAATGCACAGTGCAAAACATATCTAGAAAGCTAAGACACTGGGGTGATATAATGCAAAAGGAGGCAGAATCCTGGTTTCAGCTATGTCTTGTAAACCTGGGAATCTCCTATGGAGTCTCTGGAGCTTCCTGCCATGAAGGGAGTGCAAAGCCCAAGGAGATTTCCACCAGCATGGTGGTGACCAGCCTCCACTCCAGGCACTGTATAAAGCCCATAGGATGCTCCTTGTGGCAGGATTTGGGAAAGGATCAGGGTCTGGGATGGTTGTTCCAGGTATGGAGCTGTTACCAGGCAAAAAATAAACCGAAAGTATCTGTGGTTCAAAGATATGAAGGAGGCAATCGGAGTAATCAGAGAGTCCCATCTCTTGGGACAGTAGAAATTGGCCTCCTTCCTCCCACAGGGATTGAGATGATTGTCAGAGAATCACGGAATTACAGGGACTGGCAGGAATCTCTGCAGATCGCCTGGTCCAACCCTGTGCTCAAAGCAGGGTCACCTGGAGAGACAGTCCCACATTCCTCAGCCTCCCTGGAAGGCTTCTCCGGTCTCTTCTTCATCTCCATGGCCCTTCATTGGACTCTTTAGAGCAGCTCCACGTCCCTCTGGTCCTGGGCAGCCCAGCACTGGCCCCAGCGCTGCAGACGTGGCCTCCTCAGGGCAGAGCAGAGGGGCAGGATCACATCCCTTCAGCCCAGGACACCACTGGCCTTAGTGGCCACCAGGGCACATTGGAGGCTCATGGTCACTTGTCCTCAGGATGCCCAGGTCCTTCTCCAGAGCTGCTCTCCAGCAGGTCATCCCCAACCCATGCTGGTGCATGGGGTTGTTCCTCCCTAGGTGCAGGACCTGGCTCTTCTCTCTGTTGAACTTCATGCGATTCCTCTGTTCCCACCTCTCCAGCCTGTGCAGGTCCCCCTGTGGGGTATCAGCCACTACTCCTACTTTTTTGTCACCTGTAAATGTCCCTGCACTCATTACTCAAGCTGTTTGTGGAGTAAAATAATTGCCAAGTGAAGTGGTTGATAATTCTTAACTTTCCTCCCATAACTCTTAACCTGGCCTTCAGCCATGCCCTGGTGATTAGGTCATTAGTGTTTTGCATGTTGCTTTGCAGCAGGGAATTGCTAAGAGAAAAGGAAAACATGAATAATTAGCAGTTCGTTATGGTGACTGTACGCCTGTTGCGGGGGTGTTTGCAAAGCATGACTGGATTTTGCTGTGCTGAGCAAAGCGAATTCATGTGGAGCAGCTGGCATTGTGCTGAATGATTTATTTTGGCAGGCGGATCAAGCAGACCTGACGGAATGACAACCACTGCCACCAAGAGCAGCTTCCGGGATCAATCCCGGACCACCTTCTGCAAGAACCCATTTCTCAGTATCAAGGTAAATACCTCATGTTTTCTATAACTCCCCCTTTGGATTGCTATCTTAGGAGGAGTTAACTCTCTGCAGAAAACATTGACTTGATTTCTGTCTAGCAAACGAAGCGGCTATTTCAGCCCAAAATAAATCATGTTGCAACACAAGTTTAACTTCCAGGTTCTGCAGTACTCAACTTCCATGAGAGAAGCTCACAGCACCCAAGCCTGCTCTTCAAGAGAAGCAAATATGTTTGCAAATATAATATATGCAATATATATGTTCGCATATATAATATATGCAATATATATATAACACTTAACTCTGCAGAAATTGCTTTTTTTTTTTTTAGCTTCTCTCCTGCATGCTCCATCCACCACTTTGCTGGCACGGCTCAGATAAATGCACACATGCAGCAAAGGGAACAGAGACCAAGGATGGTGGGTGCTCGCTTGGGGTGGTGCTGGACACACAGCAGCCTCCAAAGCTGTGGGCCATGGTTGCCTGTTTAGGCATCTACAGAAGGCAATAAATGGTATCGAGTTGGCTTAAATCCTACTGTGTGACAGTAGTAGCAATAATCACATTGACCACGGTGATTTAGGAGCAAGGTAATGCTCATCTTGCAACAGAATCAAATTCCTATTTCCATCTACGAATGGGACATTTTGAAGTTCTGTGCTCTTTTCTCACGCATTTCAAGGAGACAGAAAACTAGACTGTACTCGCAGTTGCTCTTGTTGGATGATAATTCCTGTGTTTGATGGAGCATATCATGTGGTTTGTGAATATGAGCTTTCAAGGTGCTCTTGTTGAAACAAATGGATTTGACAGGAACGGTCTCTAGCTATGGGGATATCCTGCTGTGAAGAAGGTGCTTGAAACAGCAGAGATCTGTGAGAGCCCGGGCTCCAGATGATGTAATGTGGGAACAGCAGAAAATCTGTCTGCCAGGTGAATAAATGGAGAGCAAGATGGAAAATACTTTCCCTGACATTATGTGACCAAAGGTTTGTGGATTTTCTTTGCACACATGCAGTAAGTTTGATGTCTCACTGTAAAATCCTCAGCATCGTGGAACTACCACGGCTCAAAGGCTTTTTGTAGAGAGAAACATCAATGATTTACTGCATAAGGCTGCCCAGGAAGCATGCTGCAAAAGCGTGTGATTTAATATGGGCTTCTCTTAGCGTGGCATTACGAGTGTGTGCACAAAAAGATGTTTTCATTTAGTTGGAAGACTTGGTAAATTGGAGTACAGGTTCCCATATTCTCTTTTATCTCCTAATTGAATGTTAATGTAAGCTGGGACAGCTCATTTAAATCTTGTTGCTTCAACGTTTTATGGAAATGCAACATCCTACTGGACTCGATGCAGCTTCCCAGGTCCTCACATCCTGAAGGTATGAGGAAATCTTGACAGACCCATGGGGGCTCCTCCACTTCTGGGGGTGACTCCCGCTGTACTTCAGCTGCTGGTTCATATCTGTTTGGTTGAATAATTGCACTTTATGAACAATACCAACGTCATCATCAATTTGTCCTTGGTGCTGCATTAGTACGGTAGGACTCATCACAGAGTCTCAATATTGGAGTGCCAATGTTGTAGACCAAACCTGAGAAGGGCAGATCTGAGACTGGCTATGGATGCTAGAGTCCATTGCTTTCTGGAGGATATCCTAGAGGGCAGGAAGTGTGGGATTTGGGTGGAAATGGGTTATTGAGGCCAGATCTTCTCTTCCTGGACATCTTGCTGCTTTTCTTCTGCTTGGCAAGGTCTGCAGAGGAGATTTGGGGGAATCCTTCAAGGTTAGTCCAGTGCTGCAAGAGGGTATTGCCATTGCAGCAGACTGGGACCAACCTTGACAAAGCCACTGCTGGGTATTTCCCTGACTATAGCACATGGCCAGGGTGAGCAAATCCCATTCTCTTTTTTTTACCCTTCACATTTAGCTATCTTCTATAGCCCTTTTTTCCGCCTCTGAAGCTTGTGTCCAGGCAGAGCTGACCTGACACATCACCAAACACACAATTAAACTCAGCACAGGATGTTTTCCCCAGATTGCCTTTTTTTGCTTTCAAGAAGTTAGGTCACCCTGTCCAGTTTCCAGATAACCAAATGATGTCCTCAGAAAATATAACTTCAAGAGCAGGATTTTAATAGAGCAAGATTTGAATAGCTCTTGCAGATACATAAAAACAATCACCCAGTGTAGCTTGTGTGTTTGAAGTGGCTGGAGGACTGAAAATCACAGCACTGCAATGTGGATATTTGTATAGAGAGGCATGAAAAGTAATTGCTACATGTCAAAATGTGACTCAGGGACATGAAGTCCTTGTGGGGATTGGTCTGCAGTCTGATGTGCCCTAGGCTTATAACGAGATTTGACATCAAATCTTGCTGTATGTCAGAATGGATAAAATAAGATCTGATGTGGCTTCTATTGAAGTCCAGCATCTTGCCTTGAGTTTCAGCAGCATTTGCACATGGTGCTGGATCCATGAGCTAGGTAAGCACAGCTTTCCTGAAGAAGGGAGAAACTGGTTTTGAAAGACTGTTATAGTCACAGTACAACTGCAGATGGGAATGAAGCAGGTTGAGAGTGACATGGTTTGCTTGACTATAAAAACATATTCTGTGGCATCTTCCACTCTAATCAGTATGAAGAGTTCTTGCCCAAGAAAGCTGGGGCATTGACTAGATTTGAAAGGCCACTGAAACATTTTAGTATCATAGAATGCTTAAGGTTGGAAGGGATCTCTAGGGATCATCTAGTCCAACCCCCTGCACATGCAGAGTCACCTAGAGCACGTGGCACAGGACTGCGTCCAAGCGGGTTTGAAGATCTCCAGAGAAGGAGACTCCACAACCTCTCTGGGCAGCCTGTTCCAGGGCTCTGGCACCCTCACTGTCAAGAAATTTTTCCTTAAGTTCCTGTGGAACTTTTGGTGTTTCAGTTTGTGGCTGTTTCCTCTAGTTCTGTCAGTGGCCACCAGTGAAAAGAGGCCGCCCCATCCTCCTCACTGCTCCCTTGAGGTACTTCTAGACACTGCTCAGGTCCCCTCTCAGCCTTCTCTTCTCCAGGCTGAACAGGCCCAGCTCCCTCAGCCTCTCCTCATAGGGCAGATGTTCCAGGCCCCTGATCATCCTTGTGGCCCTGCGCTGGACTCTCTCCAGCAGCTCCACATCCCTCTTGTAATGTGGAGCCCAGAACTGGACACAATACTCCAGATCCGGCCTCACCAGGGCTGAGCAGAGGGGCAGGATCACCTCGACCTGCCGGAGACGCTCTTCTTAACGCACCCCAGGATCCCACTGGCCTTCTTGGCCACGAGGGCAACTGCTGCCTCATGGTCAACTTGTCGTCCACCATGACGCCCAGGTCCTTCTCTGCAGAGCTGCTCTCCAGAAGGTCAGTCCCCAGCCTGTGCTGGTGTCTGGGGTTATTCCTCCCCAGGTGGGAGGAATAGGTAGCATTGCGATGGCACGATCGCTGCTGAGCTGTGTCACCCTGTGGTGTCTGGAGGAGCGCTTCTTCCAGCTATCATCACCAGGTCACCACACTAGGTCAGTCAGGATGCAGGGGAAGGTGAGTGGCTTGGTGTGGTCCCATGGTGTGGTCCCATGGCCACATGGTGTTTGTCCCACGGCCACACAGCTGCGTGTTGGCATCATAAGCTTTGAGGATACATCCAGGTGCATAGGAACCTTCACCCACAGAGGGTGGCCTCCAGGCTCATTTGTTGACAGGTTGAGGGCATTCACTCTCTGTGACAACCGATCTTCACTGAAGAAGAAGGCAGATGTGTTTCTACCCCATGTGTTTATTGCAAGAAGATCTGCACAGCACCAGTGGAGCCTTGGGCTCAGTTACACGCAGTTGTTTTCGGTTAAACCAAAACTTACCGATTTCTCCGAGGCCCATTCCCTCTTGTCTACAAGAACAGCCCAGTGCATGGGATGGTGTCACATGCCGAGGCACAAAACCAGCTCTTAGCATGGCAGCCAATGTCTCCCAAACACACGGCAGGAGCATGACAGGGACTTCCCTGGGACACCTTGGGTAGGAGTCAGGGTGTATCTTTCGGAACCCATAAATGAGGGATTAATTGCCAAACAGCACTGAAAACACAATGGAAGCTCTTTAAGAAGCTTTGCAGACTAATAAAAGATAAGATATTGATCTCCAGATATATGTCCAGTTTGGCAATTTGCTGTCTGCTTAGAGTTGTCTAAGTTTCTCCTTCCTCTTAACTGCGTCCCTCTATAGAGGGGGAGCGGCAATAGAGGAGGCTTGACAAAGTGGTGCGGGATCCTTCAGAAAAAAAAGAACAGAAAATAAAAATAAATTAAGAAAAATATGCCGAGAAGCAGTGCTCTCATTCTGAAAAGCCTGGTGGCAAAGAGGCACCATCCAGAGTTTTGCTCCTGGTTGGAGAAGGCACGTTCTCCCCACTGCTGGCTGCTATTTGCTAGTTGTAAATGCATTACTAGAAGCTCTGCTTATTGTGATGCTTCGGAGCAGTTTATAATAAAAATATCATTGCAAACCACTCCCTTCCTTCCTCCTCGGCCTGCACAAATGCTGTTTGGTTGTTTTAATGCCAGCAGATTAGAGGGCAGAGGACGTGAATCCGGCTCAGTCTGTGATGGGAAAGAGGTGCCAAACATCTGGGATTGGGGGTGTTTCTGGGATCCCTGAGCTCTTGGACTGCTTCTGTTTTATGGGACTGTGTCCTGACCTCTGGGCCTGGGGTGTGAGGAAAAAGAAAGGCTGTTTTCTGTCAACCTAAGTCACCTTCAAATCATCATCTTGTGTTCTTAATAACTGCTGTGGCTGGTAGAGATGCTAGTTATAAGAGGAGCCTGTTCCAAGGATGGCTTTAAATGCCAGGACCATTTTCTCTCTGAAATTGCAGAGAAATCAAAATGATGAATCTTCCTGATCTCCTGAAATAATGAACCTAGAGAAATCGTATTTCTGCTGCTTGCGTAGTCCACCTGACTCAACCTGGCAGATCCCACCAAGCCCAGTCATGGATGGATCAGAGTCAATTAAATAAAAATGACCAGCTGGAGGCTTGCAATGACTCTGTGAGGAGCAAGAGGGGGACTTCACACTGTGGTGCTTTCGTTGCAAGGACTGAGAAAAGCAAATTGTCATCTCTACGGCAATTGCGAGAAAAGGGGAGTGCTAAATGGGTGGCAGATCCTGCAAAACACTAAGGCTTTCTGTTACCCTTCCTAGAACTAGTTAGCTCACAATTGCTGCAAAAGCTGGAGAAAATGCAGGTGATATTCTTTGCATTCCTACTCGTTTCTTCCCTCTCTGTCATTGTCATCCTGGCTTTGACTTTCTAGCTGCTCTCCTGCTTGTTTCTGACTTGTGTCTAAAAGTGTTTGTGCAGGGGCTGGCACAGTTACTCTTTGTGAATCCAGGTTTTTGTAAATCTCTTTTTCAGCACACAAAAACAGTGCAGAAATGCTAGGTTTTGGCTACTGGACAGGAAAAGATATCAAAACACTTAATTCAAAGCCAAAGGAGACCTTCTGCTGTTGATAGCTCAATCTTAGGAAGTTCTGCTGGGTCATCGGTGGGGTTTTCCTTCTGTTGAGCCTATCCTGTTGTGTCTCACTGGGGCTGGTGCCTTCGTAGCTCTGTAGATGAGCCCAGTGGGACAAGCTGCATGCCTGAGGACTCTGTCTGGGCTTTCTTTAGCCACCCCATGGCTACCTGCCTCTCCCAGGCCCTCAGTCTTCCATGGACCAGCAAAGTACATGAGCAAATGGGGAAGAGCTGGCTGCTTCCCACCCTGGAAAAGGAGAAAAGAAGCCTATGAAAACACTCTGCAGATTTCAATTCAGGTACTTCGTGAGCTCGAAGCCTAGATGGTCCCAATGCATAAGTCATGGCATTGACAACTGCCCCCAAACTGAGCAGACCAAGGGGCACATGGGCTGTGGACCCTTCTTCCAGTTTATATTTCTGCTCTGCATAACTGGAACTAGAAGCTGAGAGAAACCCTAAACTGTGTTTTTAAACTGGTGATTTCAACTTGAAAATTGCTGTTGTCCCATCACCTAGAAGGTCACCTTGACATGTTGCTACCAATACACATTTATCTCTGCCACTAAGAAACCATAACATTAGCAAAAATTGACCGTGATTGTGTTGGAACTGCCGTTACGGTGATTTGCAGGCTCGAGGACTGGAAGTAATCAGTAGGAAGAGCTCTGGGGGGAAAAAAAGAAAAAGAAAACACCAAGCTCTTGTCAAACTCCAAGAGCATTGGAGTCGCTCCTAGCAGATGTTGCCAAAGCATTTTTAGTCCAAACAAGCTGCAAATAGTGGCATGAAGCTGGATGGCCCTGGTTTGCATTCCTGCTTTGCTTCATGAGGACACAAACCTCTGAAGGCAGCGGTGCCATATGCTGGTATTCCAGTTCTCAGGAGCCAGCTAGGCTCAGACATACCTTTTTCCTTGTCCCCTTTTTGCACTGTAAATATTTCCGCTGCTTACAGAGCAGTCCAGCTTGGCAGAGGCACCGCTTCGATTCAGGAACAGAATGAGACATAGCGAAAAAACAGTGAGTGGCTCCTTGGCGTGAGGTTCCTGCCCAGCAGGAGCTGGCTGTGCAGTGCAGAGAGCCCCAGCAATGCCCTGCTCTGTCAAGGATGGAAAACATCTGCTAGAAGCAGCTCCCTGTGGCTTCTGCAGTGCCCAAGGCTGAGGGCAGCATCTCTGCTGGAGCCCAGGGGTATTCACGGCCTCTTGCAAGGAGATGGAGAGGCCTCTTTCCTTAGATGTGATGCTTAGGGATGCTTAGCTCATTTTAGCTCCTTTGGGGACAGGGGAAGGATGCCCGAGCAGAAACACATGGCAGCAGGGAAGGATCTTGCTTGTCATCACTCCTCATTCACCGAGCAATTTTCAGAGCTCTAGATGAAGGGCAAGAGCTCTCCGTCCATCCCGGAGCTGACCTGGGACAGTCTGCTGGGCATCTCAAGCAGGCGTTCGTCCAGATAGCCCCGTTCTAGTAAGTCCCAAACTCCGGAGGAGGAGAAGTCAGAGGATTTCTCTGGGAGCTAAAGGTCTTTGGCAAAGTTTCATTCAGGGAGTGGCGAAGAAGCATCACTTTCTCCAAAAGAAATGTCTTTTTCATCCAGAGCTCTGAACCAGGGGAAAAAATAATAATAAAGCAGAACAGCTGATTAATCTTCTCTGCTCTTCTCTAACAATACTGTTTATTGTCGAGTTTGGTGGTGGGGCTCATCCCCATCCTGCAGGAGCTCCTGCCAGCACTGGGGATAGCTGTTTGGCTTGGGCTGGGCTGGAGCAGGAGGTTGTGCAACCATCCCTCTCCACTGATGGATCTCGGAGTCATGGCCAACACAAACTCCTACCAGACCAAGTGAAATGAGTCCTTTGTCCAAAGCTATTTCCTCCTGAAGAAACTACTCGCCTTGACAAGCAATAACCCTGGTAACATTTTTGGCAGAGAAATGTTTACCGGCCCTGACCTGATTTCAAAACACAATCAACAACAGGAACAGGGCGGTATTCCAGAGGTGGCTATTCATGTTCGAAGACCCAACCTTTGTATATGAAATGCACTTGTTTTAAATGGAAAAATAGCTCGTTGTGAGGTTGCAGCTTGCAATCATGGTGCCATACTTTCTCTTTTTTTGTGTGTTGGCAGTTCTTCGTTTTTTGCCATGGGCTCCTACAGCTCTCCCAGCTCCTGATCTCCGGCTACATGAAGAGCACCATCTCCACCATCGAGAGGCGATATGGCCTGTCCAGCCAGACAACAGGGTTGCTTACCTCCTTCAATGAGGTGACATCTCCTTTTTATTAGTCTACCAGGCAAAAAAAAAATGCTCCTGTCATTCTTGCCCAGCATTTATGAGGCTTCTTGGTCGTTGCCACAGGTTGGAAACACGCTGCTGATCGTCCTCATAAGCTACTTTGGCAGCCGAGTGCACAGGCCTCGCTTCATCGGTTGTGGAGCAATTCTTGTCGCCTTGGCTGGATTTCTGATGTCTCTCCCTCATTTCATCACAGGACGCTACAAATATGACCAGTCCATTGCCAGTAGGTACTCTATGTGCGTATTTTACTTGTTTTAGGAAACATACAGGAAACAATAACCTTTTCTTATGGGTCTGCAAGCTGAGGCTTGACCTCGAGGAATTGACTATTGAATTTTAACTTTCTGCCAGTGAAATTGCCTCAGCTCTGAGAAGCAACAGCTGGCTCTGCAGAAGCAAGAATAGATGACAGCTCATGGGCTGGAGCCAGAGAAAAGGGCATTAAGGCTGTTAAAGTGGAGGATGTGCTCCTGATTGCCCTCATCTTCTACATATTTACACAGCAGATAAATCACAGATAATATGAAGGTCCCTCCCCAGCCATCAGGGATCCGATTTTCCATGAGAAGAGCCGGCCGGTCTGCACTCACATGAACTGCTGTCTTGGTTTTGGTTTCATAACTTTATATAAGGGGAGGCCTGGTCAACCC
The DNA here is from genome assembly GCF_059628265.1 of Tinamus guttatus. NCBI lineage: Eukaryota > Metazoa > Chordata > Aves > Tinamiformes > Tinamidae > Tinamus > Tinamus guttatus. The sequence goes on from NW_028289067.1 coordinate 380,012, forward strand.
TGTCCTCGGAGCCCTTTGCAGGAAGATAACCAAAAGGATGCAGGAGGGCTGACCCAGGGAGACAGCAGAGGGATGTGAAATGCAGTTGTCTACAGTGGGAGAGCAGAGGTTTCACCGCTAAGTCCTCCTGCTTATGGGGTATTTTGCCTGTGTTTCTTAATTTCACTAAGTAGTTTCTGAGGGAACACCTTGAGGTTTAAAACCCCACAGGAAAATCAGCCTCTTGGGCCACTCATGCAAGTATATATCACTCATGGAAAACCAGGCCAAGGAGGAGCCGTGGGTACAGGATCCCTTTCTGAGAGAAGCCAAAGATGAAAGAAGGAAAGAAATAAGAGAGGAATTTTTTCTTTTGTTTCCTCCCCAAAATCCAGCTCTGGATCTCCAGCAAACCCATTAGAAGTCTCCTGTAAAAGGCTGTTCTCAACAGAAATAGCACAGTGGATTTGCTCAGCTGCAAACACCAAGAAAGGTTTAATAGGTGGATAATTCACAGATGCAAACCAGGATCAGGTGATAATGACATTTTAAACCAATTTGCCATGCATTTCAGAGCAGCTGGTGCCAGGGCCGTGTGTCCAGCACTTGGACTTGCATGACTTAGGACACAGCCATGGAAATCTGGTTATAATAACCGGATCCCTGGTATTTTAGGGGTGAAATGCACACTACCTGACCAACACTCTCACTTAGGCACCTGCATAATCCATTTTTGAGTAAAATAGGTTCTTGCTTGCTGAGTCACTGTTGACGAAACTGCAATTTTTGCTCGCTTAATTCATTGCAAGATCCACCTAAAGCTCCTGGAAGTGATCCTGGGCTCACATCTGTTGCATGCAGATCTCAGGGCTTGCTATTACCTTTAGGAAGCACAGATGTTGGGCAGCCCGTTGCCAAGCTTTGCCCCCCATCTGGACCCTCTCCCCTCGTCCCTGCAGGTGTTTTCAGCAACAGCACAGACCTCTGCCAGCTGGATGGCTGGGGGACCAGCGGGAACCTCAGCGATGAGAGCTGCACCCCCCGCAATGCCAAGGAGAACCACGAGCTCCTTCTCATCATGTTCGTGGCCCAGGTGCTGAGGGGCATCGGCGGTGTCCCCATCCAGCCCTTCGGCATCTCCTACATCGACGACTTCGCCAGCGAAAGGAACTCCCCCCTCTATTTAGGTAAGATGGGCAACAAGCCCTGTTACAGAAAAGGAGGGGATTCCAGAATTAGCTGTCTACAAAAACAGCAGGCATCGTACTAGTCCGCATGTGCTTGCCATAACCTTCCTTTTGCAAAAATAGTGTGTTCGCTTCAAGTTTGGACAGATTGGATGCAGACCAGAAAGAAGCAAGGAGACTTGGAAAACATAATTCAGGAAAGAGGGTGGAAATATTGTGCTTTTCAGCCTGGCAGTGAAAAGCTGGAAAGGAACATGATAACCATCTCCTCCTATAAAAAATAAATAAATAAATAAATAAATAAATAAAATAAAGCTTCAACAAAGAGAAACAGAATAATTGCATCTCAGAAAGCAGCTATGGACTTAAGCCAGAAAAAAAAAAAGGAAAGAAAGACTTTCTTTATCTATGAGAAATAATATTTAGGGAGCTTAAGCACCACACTCAATGGCCTGGGAGGCAGGCAAGGATCCTTCAGTGAAGTAGGTGCTGGAGAACAGCTGGGGCATGAGGGATGTCACAATGTGGTGGGATGGGATTTAGAAAAGTCACCTGTAGGACAGGAGTTTAATCTTATATGGTTTTAATCTTTTTATTGGTAATTCACATAGGGGTGATTGCTGTTAAAAGGTAACTGAGTGGCAGTAAACTGCGTTATCTAAAGCAGTGATTAAATCACAAAATGTGGTACAAATGTCAGCCTGGATTACACCAGCAGTTCCTCAAGTAACTTTGCATTTGCTGGTTTTCTTATACCAAAGGGCATATCGTAGTGCCAGGGGTATTGCAGCCTTTGCATGTGTCCAAGGGAAGATCTGATTCCTGTAAAAGGTTTCCTATGGAGAGAGCCGGGAAAGCTCTGTTGGGGTTGTCAGTACTTGAGAGGGAAGAAACGAAAGAGCAGAAACAAAAGTATGGGGGGAAAATGGCCATTTTAGAGGAGCAAAGTGTAAGGGAACAAGTTGAAGGTGGTGGCAGGACGTGGTGCGAGAGGATCCTGGTCCAGCCCATTCTGGCCCTGTGTTGATGCACCTCTTGTCCCTTTTGGTCCCCTTACAGCTGAGCCCGTTTCCACTCTCTTCCCTCTGCAGGGATCTTGTTCTCCCTGACTGTCATCGGGCCCGGGGTGGCCTTCATGCTGGGCTCTGCCATGCTGCGCTTCTACGTTGACATCGACAAAGTCACGGGAGGTGAGTCCATGCGTCCGCAGGGAGCCGTCCTCCACGTGCGGCACCGCATCCCTTCTCCTGCTGCACATCTGGGGTCTCTCACCCTGCGGGGCTGCTTAGAGGGAAGCTCCTCTGCATCGTGTTGGTCCTTCTAAGGATGTTCTGCTGTATGCCAGGAACAGCAGGCAGCTGGCTCAGGGGCAGAGGGGGAATGCAGAGGACATGCAAAACTCAGGGAGAGACATGGAAGAGAGAGATAAGGGAGAAACAGGGAGAAGGAACAGAGAATAAGACTCAAAGAAGAAACAGGAGAGAAGGAACAGAGAATAAGACTCAAAGACAAGTGAAGAAGAGGGAGAGGGGTGGGATGGGAGGAATATGAAAACTGGTAGAAGAAAAACGCAGGTCAGGGCAAAAGAGGAACATGAAGGGGTTTCCCTTAGCAGCTTTCCATATGTCTGTAGCAGCTCCAGCAGCCTGGTGGCAGAGGCCAAACGTGCGACCGATGCGGGAGGATTGATGAAAATTGCAAGTGACAGATACGGCCCCGTTTGCCAGCTTGCTGGGAAGTGAAAGGATCTTTCTGGGTTATCAGCAGCAGCAGTCACACATATGCAGCTCAGCATATCCTTGTTCGAGAAAAATAAGATTGGGCAAGCTCCTTTGGGTGGTGACTAGGCAGCATGAACATTGGCCCTGGACCAGCATTATATTGCTATAAATGCAATGGCTTTGGCTTGGGTCTTCTGATTCATTCCTGCTCATTGACCTCACCAGGCATTTTTTTTTCATCTGGACTTTATTACTTTGGGTGTTTACGATATTTGTGGCATGGGAACACCCTTCGATCCTCCCACTGCTTCGTCCTAGTAGACAACTTCTAAGCTTATTGCAATATTAATGCATCCTCTGCACTGCTTGGTGAGCCTCAGAGGAGCATCTTGAGTACAGACCACCAAGAGGAGCTCCCTAATGGATGCTCATTTTCCTCAGGCCCACTTCCTTTGACCTTAAAAGAAGGTGGAAATTTTTCTGCTTGAAAGATCAGTTCAGCAGTAAAATGCTTACTATTATATACCAATCTTCAATTGCTCTCTAGTGGTGCAAGCTCATGGCAGGGAAGCACCCCAGGTTCAGCCCAAGGAGCCAGATGGCCAAAAACACAGAGCAAAACCTCTACAGAAATGCAACGAGCAGATTTAGTCCTCTACGTGTGCGGCAGGTCCTGTCATGGGCAGTACCAGCTGCTCAGTTTCTTACTCGTCTCTTTGTTCGCTGGCTTGAAAAGAAGTATTACCCCAAACCTCTATTTATTATATTTGCTAGCACGCATTCTAGATGTCTTTCAGGTTGCACACACTTCCAAGGCCCCATGTTCTGAGAGATGAACTCTGGCCATGGGGTTCTTGATGCCAATTCTGCTGCCCACTGCAGAAGGTCCCCTGATCCCCCTTATCTTCCTCTGAAAGAAGAAGAAATGGGATTGGGGTCTGCAATCTGGCAGCCACACCCTGCTTAAATCTTCCAAGGCCTCTCCTGCACACCAAAGTTGAATGAGGAATGTGTTTTGGCAGCCACAATTGGAGAACATCCTGTTTAAGAGCTATCTTCACACTGATTCCCAAGGAAAATTAGCACGTTGGGACTGCTTCCTGCTAAATCCAATTAAACCTCCAGTTTTCCTAGAAGGAATCT
>NW_028289068.1:0-81345 GCF_059628265.1 Tinamus guttatus
TAGTTTTATTATTGATTTAAAATACATATGTTTGTTTGCTTTTTAAATAGGAAGGATAATTATTTCTACATAGTTAGACAAATCTAATGAGTAGTTAAACCTATTCATCCAACAATGAAATAGCCTCCATCAATTGCAATATCCCTCATGCAAACAGAGCATGTATCCTGAAGGACAGAGATCAGACGCAGCTCAGCAGGGCCTCTTTTCTGCTTCACGAAGGCCAAAATGCTCCTAAGGAATAACAACGTGTTATTCCGAGGCTGCTCTTGCAGAGGCTATCACACATTTTTAAATTGATATTACACTGTCCTGCCCGCGCAAGAACTCATCCTCTCCGGTTGCACACGCCTCTCCCATGGCATCAAATGGGAAGCTCTTACAGAAGAAAAAATAATAACAACAAAAGCTCCGTGCAAGCAGTTGGAAGCAAGTGAGGAGAACAAATTTAATCCCCCTAATCCCTTGTCAATTACAAGGAACATCCTAGTGCAAAGTTGTATCCACCCTGCCGTTTGCAAACCCGCGGAAAACGAGGTGATGCCTTCCCTTTCGTGGCAGCTTCCCACTTGGCTCGCCTTCGCCACAGCACCCTGACAGGATTAGGAGCGTGGCCGGGGCTAAACACGCGCATCAATTTTTAAAAGCTGCTCTAGAAATGGCAGCGCTTCCCAAGCTGTGACAACGCTCTGGTCCAGGGCACGGCCTGAGAGGCAAGAGGCCAGCAGGATAGCGCTGGGATTAGCCCTAATTACCTCATGTTTCACCTTAATTAACTACTGATACAGAAGGCAAACTCCGCAGGATCTGCGGAGAGACCTTAGGCCGGCAGGCAAGATATCTAAGCCGGCATTGTTTACACATGATAATCTCTCTTTTGAATTTGCTTTAATTGCTCCAAAAGATTAGGTGCAGGATATGCACAGCATATTGATTAGCAATGTTAAGTAGATATAATATAATTTTCGTACGTGTGCTGTACGCGCAGGGCAGGGTTTTTTAGAGGCACATTATTCATTAGGCGCCTGTCAAAGGATCCGCATCTAACTTTGGTTAAGACAACATCAATCACGATGAAGAAGAAGAAAAACCCTGGTAACATGAATGGGGAGAGAAAAATAATATATAAAAAAGGGACCTTTTCTGTGTTGTAGGAGACATCGGCGTGCGCCTGCATTGTGAGCACTAATCCCTTCCCGCACGCGTCTCCGGCTGCTGCAGCAGCAAATTGGAAGCAGAGGGGGAACGGCAATAAAGCAGGCAGAAAGTAACATATATTTTAAAAACAGATCACAAGGTTGTCTTGTTTCTCGCCTCGCCCATCCTTCATCCTTCAGAGGCCACATTCTTTTTTTCTGTCAGTTCTCATCTGCTCTTGGCAGAACTGCAAGATTACTGGATCATTACATTTAGCACAAATTTAAGAACAAACTGATTATAAAAGCTGTTTTAAAAAAAATACAGTGGCCAAACCAAGTAAATATGTTCCCTGCCATGAACAGCTATTTCCTGTGCTGACAGAGAAACCCATTAAAATTGCCTTCGTAGTTGCTCTGTTTTATAAACAACAACAAAACAAAATACGAGCCTTCAAGGCTCTTCTGACCTGAAATACATTTGGAAAATTAGGAATTTATTTCCTTAGAAAGGTAACTTTGATTTAACGTAGCACATAAACTGATCAAAACAAAACATGGCAACAAATTATAGCGTAGCATAAAGAGTAGGGAAATATTTATGTCAAAAGGCTGGAATCTTAAATCAAATGCATTGCCTAAAGTCTTAACTGAGCTTTAATGCTCAAGACCTGGGATTTCATCTGCACTGCAAGTATCAGTGAAATTTATGAAATAAACTTGTTCTTGGGAGTAAAATTTTACTCTAACTTTAATGATTAAAAGAACCTAATAAAAATTTGAGGATATGTGGAACTATTTGGGTCATGGCCTTTTTATCTACCCAGCGTTTTACAATATTTGCATGCTTTATCAGTTATATCCAGGTTTCTCCCACTTTCTTAAGAGACAATTTCCCAGAGAGTTTTACTATTCCCTTAACGTAGTTATTCACTGCTTCATTTAACTACTGGAGCCATGGCAAGGACATGCCCCCTGCCCGCCTGCAAGGCCCCACCGATCCCTCGCTCCGCGCTGGAGGCGGCCGCGGAGCTGAGAGCTTTCCCTGGCGCCTCCTTTTCATGGTGTGGAGGAAAAGCCGCCTTTCCGCGCAGGGCAGGGCAGTTTCGCTGGTGACTGGTGCCTACTCCGGCTCGCTGCTTTGCTTCACCCCGGTGTCATCTTGTGCTCAGGGCAAAGGCTCCTGACTGCTCACCAGGCAGATGAGCCTTCATAAGACATTGGAATAGAAACTTGAATATGTAGAAGAAGTTTGTCCGAGGCCATTTGGCAAACATCTCCACATTGTGTAAACCTAATATTTATATAGATGTGGCAAACAGTTCCTTTGACTTGTTTTAGAAATAAGGTTAGGCTATTATTGCTCCTAGGGCTTTTCAAGATTCTGGACCTGTGCTTGCAGGTCAGAGAAAAGAGTGCAAGGGAAAAATTTAAAAAATATAACTTATTCACATACAGTGTCATACAGCAATCTCTTTTTTTAATCAAACCGTAAGGAAGTCCAAGTTTTTTTAAAAAATCAAAGTCATGGAGGAAATGGAAAATGTCTATCTTTTTTCTTTGTAAATGAGCACAGCAATAGATTTTGCTTTTGTTAAATGACAGCTTCAAAATGTTTCAAATGTATGTGTTAAAAGTTCCAAACACGGCTGTGTAAATTACAGCACTTCTCATATGTGATCAGATTGGTTTGTTTATATGTTCAAAAAAGCAAAGCACTCTTTTCATCTCAGGGTAGGTTTCTTATTTTTATACAAAAGGGCAGAAGGGCTATAATTTTATCATATATTTATGCATAGCCTAATCAGGCCTTTTTGATGGTCTGCTCTTTGAATATTTATTACTAGGCTAATTATTGGGCTAAATTATAATTCTGCATGCTTTTAACACAGAAAAACTTGGCCAACATGTTAAAACAAAGCAGCATTGGCACGTGTGGAAAAGTAACCATGTTTTCAAATAAAATTATCTTTTTGCAAAAAGATCTTGTCAAGAAAGTGATTACTTGCATACCTATAAGGTAAAATCTTGTCTTTGAGGGACTTAGAAAGTCAGGATTTCTTCCAGTGACCTATACTGCTGGGTTATTTATCTTCTTGGAGAATATCTGGCCTGCAGTTACCTGATCTCAAGCTGTGGCCTCATCAGCTCTCACACGCTCAGCGTGGAGGGGCTAAGCAAACACTTCAGTGCGAGATCTCCCCGCGTCACCTCAGGCGCCACCGGCGCCGCCTCAGGCAACACCCGCGCTGCGCGCGACGGTGCCCGCGCTGCCCAGCGTCCTCCTGAGGCAGCTGGACTGACGCAGTGGCCAGCGCGTTGCCCCTGCACCCGCGGAGGGGCGTCCGTACAAACGCGTGACAAAGTAAAGATCCCACTGTGTGGATTGTGCCACGTGCTCTAGGTGACCCTGCATGTGCAGGGAGGTTGGACTAGATGATCTCTAGAGGTCCCTTCCAACCTTAAGCATTCTGTGATTCTATGATTTTGAGAAATTAGACCTTGCAAAACTGAATGTCCTTTCCCTTCTGTGTGTGTTCTCATGCTTATTCGAGGTAAACGCTTTGCAAAAAACACTCTTTGCAGTTCTAATCTTTTCAAAGACAACCAGATGTGGGTAGCTGATGGATCAACTATTACTGAGACTTTCAAGAAACTAACACACTGTTGAAAATTCAGCACACATACATATCACATCACAGAGCACATCTCAGAAACACGACCATGTTTTCTGATAGACCACCAGGCTTGTTTATGATTATTTTACCCTCTTCCCTCACCCGCCCAAGATCTTTGCTATATCAGCAAAAATACTTTAATAAAAGAGAAAAAAAAAGGATTTAAAACATTTTTTTAGTAAAAACTGATAAGCTGACAGGCAAGGTCTATTAGTCAGTTGGAAAACAGTGGAATATTTAAAAAAAATATCTAGCAGTTCTCAATGGAACACTTTTAATGAATCCTGGCTCTTCATATAGCACAATGACATTTGAAAAGGATCAGCTCAGACTTAAAAAACAAAACAAGGAAAGTCACAGAGGAAAAAATGATATTCATTAACCAAAAGATAGAAATTCACCTGTAAGTATAACCTAGGAATGCCTTTGGCACGATAAGTAGATTCTCTGTGCCGTAAATTTAGTGACACAAATGTGTACGTTAACAGATGTTAAGAAAATAATAGCAGAGTCTTTACTGTGATATAGATGAAGAGGTGATCAGAACCAAAGCACCAATACCAAACTGAACTACCAAACTGAATCAAACCATTTAAAAATCTGTGATGATTTAAAATCTTTTGAATCTAAATTCAAATACAAATTAATGCTTGGTCTCTACTACTCCTATTGAAGTCAATGACATGACTCTATCACACCTTTCAACTTTTGGGCTTACTGGCCTCATTCCGAAAGACACTATAAGAAAGATGTGACAGGAAACTAGGAGAAAACAAGCAAACACGAGTCGAAATGGCCATAACATGCAGGTTTCCCTGCAGATATTGTATTGAAACTTTTCCTAAAATGTGCTCCTTTGGTAAAAACCCTAGCGTTTTCTTGATTTCACTGAGGACCTAAACTAAAGTAACTTTTCCAAGATTGCAAAAAGGCACTGTCCATTTCCTCACTTTGCATTCAGCCTTTGCGTATGTTCTTCCTTTGCCAGTAACCGGGCTTTTAAGAAGAGGGTATAACAAAAGCAGAATTTGTATGATCTCAGTTGAAAACACAAATTACCCCTCCATGCACAGTTAGGCTTGTTTCCCCATCAGATTAAGTCTGCAGGATGCACTACTAGAGAACACATTTTCCCTTTGACACGGAGTGGTGGGAGGCATCCCAGCCCGGGCTTCTCCTCCCCTCATGGACCTCACATCGGCAAGGCCGGGGGCTTCCCATCCCCTAGTGCAGCCGCAGGAGCAGGAGCAGGGAGGGAGGGAGCCCTATGGAAATAGTAAGCAAGATGGGAAAATGTTAAGCATAGAGCAATAAAACCAGATCCAATTATTTTGGCCAGTTCTTTACATGAAATTTGGTTTAGCAAAGTCAGCTCCTGGATTTCTATTTCTGTGAATAAGATATGCAATATTTCAGGTGTGCCTCATCTCCATCAACAACTTCATGCTTATTGAAATTATGTTTTCCCGGCTGCTAACTGATGCAAAAACTGCGGTGCTGAGATTATCAGCAGTCTGTGCAGTGATGGATTTTTGGAAATTGGGCAGGCTTTGCAGCATGCAGTATCCAGCCAATATTTAAATTTTGTTATTACGTATGCTAGATAAGCAAAACAGAGATGTACCACTTCAAATTGGTTTCTGGAGTGGAAATCCCCTAATATTACTGAGAAGGTAATATTACTAGCACCATACATAATCAAACAGATGAAGCAAGAGAAATCATGAAAATCAAGTTTTGTCGATCCATTTTATCAACAGAAAGCAAAATTTAAACAACAGTTAATCCCAAGCCATAATTTCCTAAAGGAAAAAAAAAAAGAATAAATAAGATATCCCTTAAAGTGGGAACGACAGAGGAGTTTCCTTACTGGTCATTTCATTTTGGTGACTGGGTTAAGAATCAGTACAACTGCTTTGCTCTTACTGCAATTGCCAGAAATGCTATGTAAACACTCTTTTCAGCGCCTGCATTATTGCACCAGGATTTTTTCTTCAGAATAGAAGAAATTGTGTCTCCATTCATAACATCATTTATTCAACAATAAGGTTCTAATTATTTAAGAATTATTTCCAATTCTCTAACAAGAAATTCAGAAATTGGCTAGAAACAATACACAAAGGAGCAATTCCCAGAAACAGAGGAAAAAATAATTTGAATAGCAAATAAAATAGTGAAAGGAAAATAATCTAAAATTAGTAAGCATAAGGGGATAGAAAGATTTCAGAAGAGTATTAATAAAAAAATAGATGTTCATTTGAAGGGATGTCAACAAAAAGTCCGTAGGTTACATCAAGAGGTGTCAAGTAGCAAAGCCAGATGGCTATACTGCCTTTCCATGCTGTTGTGCTATGGCACCAGTTAAAAACCAAACCTGTATTATTTTGTGTGCTACGTTTTAGAAGAAAGACACTGGTAGTTAAACAAACACTATTTGGGGACTGCAAAATAGCTGTTAAAAAAGGGTATTTTTAAATCCTGATTCAGAGCAAATACTTAAATAAAGCTTGAGTATCTGCTATAAATGAAAGGCCCATCTGTTTATTAAAGTAGATATTAAACTGATGATTGCATTTTGTATAACATTAACTAAGAGCTATAGGGAAACAAAAAGCAAGGAGAAAAAAGAAGTCTCAAGAAGAAATTAGAAGGATCACAGCTGACAGGAAGATACATTAGACGCCCCTCTCCTGGGATGCGGTAGAAAGTCAGGCCCTGCAACTTTTAAGAGCAGAATGGACAAATCACTAGAAAATGTACAATAGGGAACAATCCTTCACAGGTAATGAGATGGGAAGCAAACTAACTGAGTTTTTTTCTTTTGCCTGTACTTTCTACAATTGATCCCATACCACTTAGCGGCGGCCCCAGAAATTGATCTGCACCGTTACTTACTTAGGCAGGCCGGGGAGGGAGAGGAGGGAAGAGCAGCAAGATGCCAGTGGCGCGGCAGTGCTTACCTGCACAGGGATGAGCAGCGTTTGCTTCTGTGTCCGCACTGCGCTCTCACATCTCCCCGCCACGGCCACGTTTGCATCGGGGGGTCAGTGATCTCTCCCCAGAGACCAACACCGGCCAGGCGTCCACGACGTCGGAGAGCTCTCGGTTCGCGAGGCAAGTGCTCGGGAATCACTGCTGACTCACGGAGGGAGAAAGCAGAGTCCGCCAGGAAAGGGCTGCTCATCCTCTCCCAGCGTTTCCTTAAGCCCCACAGCCCCACACACCTACCAAGGCTCAAATGGGACGGCTAAGGCTGAGAAGAGTTTAGGTGAGCAATGCATGAAACGTATAGACAACAAGTCTATATTCCTAGTTTGCAGCTCTAACACACGTAGTTCCCAGAAGCCATAGTAGGTGGCAAGCCAAAGGCATCAGGCTACACGGCAAGGCAACTCCAGCACTCTAGTGTCCAGATGTGCTTCAGAGCTTCAGGACACAAATGGATTAAACTTGAAGTACAAAAAGAGAGAACAGAGGGAATAAGAAACCTAGGCAAACTGTAGCTTAAAAATGCTATGTTCATCTGCTCTGAGCAAAGCAATTGTAGCTTTTCTTCAGCGACACGGCCTAACCAAAGCAAACTAATTTCTGCCAATGTATTTTCTGCTGCATTACACCTTCTTAAAGATTAGTCTTAAAGATCATTCAGAAGCTTCAGATCATGACTATGGTAATGCACAAAACACTTTATAAACTGATGAGGACCTATTGCACCTCCAGGTGAACTGCATGATCATCTTCTGGGCCGAGCGCCAGCTCTGCACGCTAATCACGAAATAATTCAAGGCTGGCACCCTCTGTGAAATGCCCACCTGGAAACATGACGACACTTTCGCCTGAGGAGGCAAACAGCATTTCTTCTTCCAAAAGGTCTAATAAAGTTACATTGCAGAAAGTAATTCTGGTTATACATATATGGTCAGATATTTTCTTTATAGCTATTTATGGCTATGTATATCCACTCAGAAAAGGCCAAGTTTAAATTCATGTATCATTGAACAGGATATAATCCCTGTGTCATTGAACAGAACGTAATCTCTGTGTGTTTTTTCACAGTATCAAAATTAATCACAAGCAGGTTTGCTCAAACTCTATGAAAATAACATTTAGTTATGATATTTTCTTATATCAATTATTAGATCTCATTTATGTGACACTGACCGACACATGTACTTGTCTCTCACTTTGGCCACTTGGACACTTGATGCTTGAGATCTGCCACCATTATGCTGAACTGATTACCCGCCACAGGCCAGCGAAGAAAATCTTGGGAGTTATTCAGCCTTTAGCTCCCCGAGTAATATAACATGGCTTGACCAGAAAAGTGTTTCCATTTTCCTTGGTTGCCTCACATTATAAAATAAAATGGGCAAGATTAAGACAAATGGCACAATAGGCTCCTGCTGATTGGCTAAAGTATTCTGTATATGTGAGAGAATTTGGGACATCCATCCTAATTGGCGATGGACAGAACGCTTCAGCAACTGCGACGGTGCCAGAGAGCAACGCGCCCGCCGCAGGGCCGCAGCGGGAGGTCGGCAGGAGAGGAGGGCACTCCTGGTCTCTGACAGACGGCCGACCTCCTACCAACTCTGCCGCTGAGACGTGCGACACGGGGTGGACTTGGAGCCACGCACGAAAATCAAGAGCTCCGCGTGTTGAGGGGCTTGAACGAGAGAGCGAAGGCAGAGTTCCTGGTAGTTTAATAAAGTGCTTGTGTGGTAGAACTATGAATTGATGTGAACACAGGAATAGAGAGAGAATGACTGGTGACAGAATCGAGGGTCATCGTCAAGACCAGTACGCAGGCAGGGCACGGGCAAGAAATGGAACGTGGTGGTGAACAGAACTTTCACGTGCACATGTAAACTTCCCTTTGGATAAAAAGCAGCCAAAGCGGAATCAGACAACAGGCAACCACAGCTCTAAGTCAGTTAGGTATCCTATGGGTTTTCTAAATGAGATGATTATTCTTTTTTTTTTCTAAATGAAAGTTAAAGATTTACTGCTAGAAATCTGAAAGCACTGATTCATACTTGTTCAGTCTCAACTCTTCAGGTGAATACAGTTGAGATAAGGCATTGTGGTGTCAAAAATATTTAGGGGAGGTTGAATCATTTTAAGAGTATGGAAACAAAACTGTACAGCAGTGAGGAAATACACACATATATATTTATACATACAAAAAGAGAAAAACAATTATATACATAGCACTGGCCAACATGTTTTGCCAGTTTGTTTCCTTAAATTAATCTAACAACTGAGTTAGTTAAAAATCAGATACTTAGATTTTTGCTAGCATCAATCTTATGATAAAGGATGACTCAGAGTTATTGCAGGGGAAATTGAGATTTAAGAGGTTTTGCTAAGATATCTATGGAAATTCAGGTATCCAAGTTAGTCAAAAAGGCTGGTTTTACTAATTAGTACTTCCCTGCCAATGTAAGCATTCCAAAATCATGTAACTGGTGCCAAAATCACATCTTTCATTTGAAAAACATGAAATTAGACATTACATATAAAAGTTTTGTATATGATCACAGGCACAAATTAATATAACTGTGTTTTCTGCATCTTTCTGTATTTTAAACTTTTCTTCATAATTAATGAGATTTTGGGTACTATTTTTTTTGTTATTGTTCTAAAGACAGTTAAGTAATAAAGGAGGCCAAATTGCTGTAAAGGCAGTTCATTAAGGTAGTATCATCTGCTCTAAAATAAAATAAAACAAAATAAAATAATTAAATAAAGGCTTATCAGTGCTAGCAGGTACAAGAAGGAAATTTTTTTTTCTTAAAAATAAGGACCACCCTAAAATTCTTTTAATCCAGGATTTGAGGAAGTATTCAGAAAATCACTGGCTTCATCATTGCAAAAATAATTTTCAGAATACTTCTGGAAAATAGATAATGGACCAACTCCCTGAATGCTATTTGTTGCATGCCAAAAAAAAAAAAAAAAAAAAGATGAATGTGAGATATGTGCAAACTCAGGGGGAAAAAAAACTGAAAATTTGCCTTAGCTTCAGCGAATTGCTTTTGTAACCAGAAGCTGTCTAGAAGCTTGATTCTTCTCCTGGGTTTCTCTAAATGCTGAAGAGTTTCTTCTGTTTTTATTTCTGTTCTTATTTCTAAAATTTCACACAGCTGACACAGCCTGGTACATCCCTCTTGTATACAAGCTGAATGCTACCATGCTTAATTAATCATCAACCAAAAATATTTTTTTCCTTCCATTATAAGAATGCCACCTCTTGGCTTGCAAAGGTAGGTTGCAAAACAAATACATATAATTGCCAAACTAACTACTGTAGCATACTGTATGAAGCAGCTCACAACCTAGATTTTTTAGCACCCACACAAAGTGCCATTTTAGTATTTCCTGCAGCAAGCCACCTCTCAAATGCTAAGGAAAGGTCATTAACTGAAAGGCCTCTGTAGTGAGTTTTCCCTCAGTGGTGACAAAAGGGAAGCGCCGGGCTGTCACCGCCTGATTTCTTGTTGCAGTATCTGCAGAAGGATGCCCGCTCTTCCAGCCGTCCTGTCTGGGACGACTCATCACACGCAGCCATCCCCGGGGGCCGCGGCAGCATCTGGCACTTCTGCTCTCTGGTGGCAGCTGCAATCATTTTCAGGATAATCTCCTAAAGGCGGCATCTTTATTCAGCTACAGATGTCTTTATCTTACATCCTGCTGGATTCCTCGGGCCTAACATCGTCTCTACATTCTGGTTTTATCCCTTTGGCTTCGTTTTTCAGTCATGCTCCTATCTGAGAGGTACTGACAAGCATTCAAAAGATGCCGAGAAAGGACATCTCCAGTCTTAGTTTCGCTTCTATGATATAGATGAAACCTTGAAAAATGATCTAATGTTCCAGCGTTTAAGTGGACTTCTAAGTATAAAGTGATAGAAAGAATTTTCCGCTTTATAGAGATCTCTTGATCGCAATTTATTTACTTGCTGCAATGATTTAATTGGTTTCTCTAGCTTCTCTCTTGATATAGTTATTATTTTGTTCTGTACAAAGTCACAAAGATTATTTATGAGTAACCTCGGTGGCGGGAAAGGAGAATATTTCATATTTCATGTAGTTATACACAGCTTAGCATAAATCACTTTTGAAAAAGTGACTTATTTCCTCTCTCCCCTGCGTGCGCTGCAGTCGATCCAGTCTTGCATATTTAGAGGTGATTGGGGAGGAAATCATACATCAAAAGTATCTTTCCCAGAACACAAATATAATAATTTTCTAATCTGGAAACACTGGTACCTATGCAAAGTTTTTTCATACTGCACAAAAAAATAAAAAGGCTTTATGGATCTTAGATATCTTGAAAACAGACTGCAGTTGTTTCAAACTGGCTTCTATAAAACAAAGATACCCTACTTCATCAACACAAACATTGAAACACTGTAATTACTGTATTTGGAGAAAGAAACCACCTGTCAAGAGGGAAAAATAATAGGTATTTTGTTTTTGCCAGAACTACCATTATGGCCAACAGTAATTTTTCCTTTGGCATCAGACAGAAATCATCTGTTATATGCACATCCGAGTTATTGCACTGATCGCTTCCCTACTGTACAACCGCTTTTTATCCCACCTTCTTCTCAGGTAGCTCAAATGTACATTCTTCATAAACGCTCCTTCTCCTTTCTTTATTGGTAACAGAGGCAGACAGAAGATCATCAATTTTCTCCCCCACAGCATATGTTTGAATTTCAGTAAGTTGATTTCATCATGTTAAAAGGAAAATTTGTACTTAATATAAAATTCCACATAATGTGATATTCAGTAATTAATAGTAATCCTGCTCTTAAAAAAAATACTTCTACAAATACTTCTTTTCCATTTGTTTTTAAAGAGAGGGCTTCAAAAGCTTTCTTGATGCCGTCTCTGTGGTGAATACAGAGACACCTTGTGAAGGTTTTTGTTTATTATTATTATTTTCAGATAGGAACTCCATCCGTCACCCTTCTTTAACTGACATTTTTACCCCGTTATTATCCTTAATATATTCCACTGAGGGTTTTCTTTCATTGCAGAGAGGTGGGGGGAGTTCAGCCAAAGGCAAACCCCCAACAACTACTGCCTTCTAAGCCTGCTCACTAGTCAGAAGTGGGTCAAATGGTCCTCACATGAAAGCATCTAACAAGGTCCCAGAGGAGGCTTCCCTTTAGTGGCAGCAGAGAAAAACACCATTTCTCTTCACAGAAGATGGATACTGTCTTCCTGTGCACAACCGAGGTGCTGATACTTGCCCCTTTGAACTTGTTATATTCATGGATGCTTTCTGAAATGCTTATATCATTTGGGAAACTGGGTCCCCAAGAACAGGGATTCTGAGCTATTGAAAAGGCTCTGATCAAGCAAAGACTAAAAATTCCCCCCTCAAAAATGTAATAAAGCTCACAAATTTGGCACTTATTTCCAGACAGGCATCTAAAACAACTTATATGTTTTTTAAAGAAGATTATACACGTGCATGTATATAAATATGTCTGTGTGTATATTTTTAAGCAGATTTTTACATGACATTGTTGCTGAGTTTTATTTCTTCTGCCTTAATTTTAAAGCAAGTTCAGCATGGATTTAGACCTCTGAAGAGACCTCTTATAGGAGGAGGAGGTCCTCCAACAGGAGGAAGTCAGCGCTAAAGGAAAAATAGATTGATAAAACAAAAGCAGCAAAACAAACCATTTGACTTCTCTAGGAGGATGGCCAGCAAGTTTTAGTAATTAGGGCCATATGGACAAGAAAAATCAGATCAATTAAAGAAACAAACTGTGACAAATTTCCATCAAGCCACCAAACTGCAGTTGAGACAGAGAATTTAGTGAAAAGAGTCCTTCCCTCATACAAAAAGAACAAATCTGACACTGTTCATAGATATACCTCGCAAACACGCCTACATGTGCACATCCATACACAACACAAAACTCATCAACTCTCTTCTGTGCTGGAGTATTTCAAGGCTTACTTGCTGTCCATATGACTCCACAGTCCCAGCAGTAACGCTTTGGTATGACAGGTCTACTTTCATCCCTTGTGCTGACACAGTCACGTAAATTGGGTAGGCTTAAATATGTAACAAACATGCTGTTGTACAACTGTAGCAAACCAGTCTGTTTTCAGCTATTTTTGTGACAACAAAACTACAGCTTTATATATATCATTCAATAATATGTTCACATAGGAGAAAGAGGAAAATTAAAAGAAAAGGTCACAGGAAGAAAATAAAGGAGACGCTCCCCCACTCACGCACTTTAAATCCCATGAAATGAATGTTTAGCTCAAGGATTTGCTGTTCATCTCAGTGCCCCTCAGGCCTGAGGCAGGATTAGGCCAGACTCATGTTTGAACAACTGGAGGAAATCAATGGATTTCACCTTATTAATAATTAAATGACCAATTCAGCCTTTCAAGTGATTAAAACTGTATACCAAATGTATGAATTATTGTAATTGGAAACGCACACATGAAAACGGAACCTGAAACAAGCAACATACTATAGGCAAAGAGAATAATTTTCAGGATATACGATAGCAGTTAGAAGAAGAATAAGCCATTTAGCATAGTGCTAATTAGACATTAACATGTAGCCGAACAAATACTTCACGTGAACCCTAATGGAAACCCTAACTAATTTCCAAATGCTGTTACAACATGTAGCTGAACAAGTACTTTACATGAACTTTAATGGGAACTCTAACTAATTTCTAGGTGATGTTACAACATGTAAGGTAATTGAGAGCTAAATCACATCCTACCAAGAGCCATCACACACCAAGTAAACTCCTATGCATAGGTATAATACTTGCAATAGTTTTGCACTAGAATGATCTTTGACTATTTTGACATTTTCAAAACGGATCAGAATGTGCCATGGCAGCTGACTGCTGTGTTGAAATTTTAAGAAAATCATTCAATTTTATCACTGAGAAACACAGCGCCTTTTCTGTCTCAATAAGCAAGCTATAGAACAACATCTATGCAAATTCAAATACCTTGGTTTGATTTAATTTTTATTTCATTTACACTTGATCAATATCCATTTTACATAGATACCTATGAAAGGGAACTCCCCTATGCAATCTAGTTTGGTTTTCTTTATACCACAGGATAGGAAAATCCCTTCCTATCCTGCAGAGACGTACGACTTTGCCATTTAAAATATTTCAGGCACTGAAGCATCTAAAGTGCATGTTGCACATGGACGACAGAAGGCTAGAGAGTATCACCGATCCCTGAGGTCCTTAGCTAGCCAGCAAACCTATTAGCTGAAACACACCAAGATCAGCCCAAGCAGCAGACCAGCCTTCATGCCGCCAAGACAACCAGAAACTTTCCTTTTGCTGCAGGAATGGTTCTTTCAAACCCCTCAATACAAGACACTGCGACCAAGCACTGGGAGGGTGCTTCATGCTTTCAGCATCGTCCTGGCTGCATCGCACACAACTGCAATACTATCGAGAATAACAGGCTAAAATTGAGATATGTGGCCTTCATATATATACAACTGCATGTAAGTAAATTAATCGGTTACAAAAGCTTTAACTCCTAACGCGGTTTTCCTTACGAGCTGCACGCTTGCTGTGCACAACTAATTTACGCTCCCTCAAATATTTCCATGCAGCGGAGCTTTGCACCGGAGATTTAGCCCCTATAAATCACCGTGATGGATGGAGTCAACTGCTGCGCGCCCGAGAGCTGCCGTCGCGAGGACAGACACGTGCGGCAAGCAGGGCGCTCCACACCAAGCTCTGCGCCGCCTCCGCGACAGCTCAGCTCGCAGCGAGGCTGCCTCTGCCTTGAGAGGTCAGGATGCTCAAGCGGCTGCTTACAAAGTTCTCAGAAACCGAATTTGGCCTCGATCAAACCCGCATCAGCTCCCTGCCGCCTCCCCGTGCCAGGCCCCACATCGCTCCGAACGCGGCCTGCTCCTGGGCCTGCCTCACGGCCTGCTCCTTGCTGCCGGGCAGCCGCGCGTCGCCCGTGGGGCCGGCGGAGCTAACGAGCGGCTCCTGCCATAAGGAATCAGCGGGAGCGGGTAAGCAGCTCCGCGCTGAGGCGCCCGCGCGCTAACGAGGCAGCGCCACACGCAGCCCCGCTACGCCCTCCATCCTTTATTTATTGTCCCGATTTAATCTGGAGAGCGCAGATGACAAGAACCTAAGGAAATGGGAAGGATTGAGAGTCTTTATATCCCTCGGGAAAAGCTTTTTTAAAAAAAAATATTATTTTTTTGTACATATCCTAGGTGTCTTTTTAACCTTTCTTGCGTCATGATAAAAAACCCCCAACATATGGTGGTTTATGTATTTGAAATAAAGCTAAAATAAAGAAATCATTTAAAGACACCATCCATTACACACTTTTCACAAGACTCTGCCTCTCCCCTTCTCCCTGCCAACCTCCACAGCGTTTTTCCAAATTTCTTCTCATGCTGCCTCTCTCCTACTCTCTCCTGCCTCCTCTGAAAGCACTACCATGGAGACCTTGATAGGCAGTCTAGTTTTACAAGGACAGCCATGGTCAGGGTGATAGCCAAAGAGATAGACACTAAAGAATGCCCTTAATGTAGAATTAATGTAGAAATTACATCTGAGATATTGTACAACCGTTCAATTGACCAAAAAAAAAAAAAAAAGGAAGAACAAAAACAAACCAGAAAATTGGAAAAAGAAAATTAGTTGGAAGTAAATAAAATGTGTCACTGAGGGACTGGGCAATGAGAAAGCCATGGAGTTGACAAATGTTGGCCAAATCTTCTGGTGGCTGATTTTAGGCGTAATTCTGCCAACAACCATGTCTGCTGCATCGTTCTAGAAATGCTCCACTGCACCAAGACATGAGCTGACACTGCAGTTCCACAGCTGTAATGCAGATTTAAAAATGCTAAATCTCCTTTTCATTTAAAAGTTACCTTTCAGCAACTTTGTTCCTTCAGGAAGATTTTTGCAGCTTCTGCTGGAGCACTGAGGGTTGTGTTCCTTTTTCTTTTTTTTCCCTTTTCCCCAACTGATTTACAGTCAATTTACTGTAAAAGGCTGGTTGTAAAGGCCACAAATTGAAGAGCTGTGATAATGTACCAGCTCAGACTGGAATTTGGCTTGTGTGCTCAACACACTGAGAAAGATCATCTATAAACATATATCTATCACAAAACTGAAAGGAAACCAGCTTGCATCCTGCGGTTTTGTAAAATAGGCCTGTTTCATCCTTATAAAATATCAAACATCAGGAAAAATTGTGCCGTAGACATGGTTAATGATGTTGCTTTGAATTGGCTTATGTTATTGCTGCCTTTACCAGCTGGCTACCAGAAAATAAAATAATTTAAGAAATAAAACTATCACATACAAAGCATGCACAAAGAGCTGCAGAATGATTCTATTTGCCCTTCATGAATGTTAAAAATAAATATTTAAGTAGCAGGCGCCTGTACTGAAATGGTGTCCAAACAGACAGTAAGTCATCATAAACAGTGGAAACCTGGAGTCAAACTCTGACTTCCTGAATTAAATAAGCTAAGTTTGCACCAGCTCCAACAACACCGGATTTCGCCCATAGCAGGTGAATATCATTACTGAGCCTGCCTTGCATCCCTTCAACTTCCCACGTTTAAAAGGGCTTTCCCCATGTTCAAAGCCTATCATGGCACAAATGCAAGTCTTTAACAGGTGTTTAAGAGTACTTCAGCAGTAACTCATTTTAATGAACCATCTTCTGCTCTACATCCGATTGTTTTTTTTTCCAAGATCATGAATTTACCTCAACAGTCCTGGGCTTGATTTTGCTACTTGGCTCCCATTTGCTCCAATGCAAGTCAAACTCCATTGCAGTTAAGAAAAGGAAGTATTTTTTTCTTCATACTTGATAGACATCTGAAAAGCAGCTAATCCTTGTAAAGCCTTTAGAGCAAAGGACCAGGAGCCCAGTCGAGCCCCTGGCATACTATTTTTCTTACTCTTTTCCTTTCCTTTTCCAAAGGGCACCATGGGGTTATTGCCAGGAGAAGCCTCTCTTCTGACAAATCTGTCCCCCTTACACAGCAGTGCAACTTTGCAAAAGTCCCTCAGCAAACGCTTCCAGCCTCCTCAGAGGTTTCCTTTTAAATGTCAGATCATATTTAAGCTTAGGCCTTGTTTTTAACAGCCAGCATAGGGTTATCCCAACGAAACGTCAGCACTGAGGTTCGTCTGAACAGAAAACTAGCTTTTCCAAGCAATGATGGGAATCACTGCAGGGGATATCTAGACGACGTAACCATGTTATTCCCAAAATTATTTTAGAGGCAAGAAGGGCAAAAACAAAAAAAAAAAAATCAAAAGAAAGAGTTCATATATTGTGGTAGTAAAGAGAGAATAAAATATCAGATGACAGTCTGCCACAAAGGCACAACTGAAGGGGAGAGCAGAGGAGAGAGAAAGTTAGCAGAAGTAAGGATTTTAATTTTCCTCTGGAGAAATTTGTTCTTGCTCTTATGGTCTCATCTCCCAACAAAAATCGTTGACTGGCAAACCGGTCACCTCAACACTCCCAAAGCTTAAAAGTATTTTGCAAATGCTGTAAAATATGCAATTCTGGTAGTGTAAAGATAGTGGGACCCTAAACATTTCTGGCTAGTACAAAGCATATAAATTTCAGCCCAACCACTAGAGCACCCGCTTAGCAATTGTGGCTCCCATCTCCATAACCACTCTCTTCTGCTCTCATTTTGCTACCTCAGTCGTGCCAGGACATATTTTGCAGGACCACACTGTGACAGCTCAGGCAGCCTAATCTACTAAATCTCTTTAAAAAATAAAAAAGGGAGGGAAGATAAAAGAGAAGCAGCCAACGCGGGGAGCGCGTGTTCGCTGGCAGCGCGCGGTGGCTTCGCGGCCCAGGCCCAGGCAGGGCTGCCAGGCACCTGAGGGAGCGCGGCAAGGAGTGATGGAGCACGGGCGGCTTCGCAGAGGGCACCGCTGCCAAGCGAGGCAGCTCACCCGTAATTACAGCCTGCCTAGCAGAACCTTCCCATATTTCACGGCAAACTGTCTTTGTCACAACCTGTTCTCCAGGACCGCAGCCCTGAGCTGTAAAATTTGGCTGCTCCTCCAGAAGCCAAATCTCTGTTTCCAGCCCTACAATTCAGAAACCCTCATCCTCCCTTCCCCTCCATTCTCCCGCATTCTTTTATTTGCTGTATTTTAGCCTCTTCTTAAGTTTTAGCCTAAACAAGCAGAATGATGCCCAGCTTTTGTTGTGCACACACACTGTGCCACGCGCCTCAGCGCAGCGCAGCGATCCAGCCGCTCACTCGTGCAGCACAGCTCGCAAGGGAACACGGCAAGACTCTGAAACATAAAAACCTTCCCAATCACCACATTAAAAGGGGGTATGTCAAAATAAAAAGAGCATTAGTGTTATAATAAAGACATGACTTTCGCTATATTCTCCACGGCTAAGAGGTTTCTTCAGTCGAGCTGTGCTGTTTTGCTACAGCAAACTGGCCAGCCGTGATTTCCAACTCATCTGCCCTGGGTCCAGAGCCTGGTGCCACTGAAGAAAATTGCAAACCTGCTCTGGACTTAAGCGTGGCCACGTTTTGCCTTCACACATGGCAGGAGAGCTGAACCACCAGATGCACTGATCAGCTGGCCCGCTTGGCTGCATCCTGCATCGCCATGCCTCTCTGCAAGTTAGGGAAAAGGTTAGGGCGGGATGCATTTAAAAGAAGCCATCCACAACCAAAACTGGAGAGACTGAGATCCTGGAAGGGCAGTCCTTATGGTTGTACAAGCTGCCTTTCCTCTGGCGTTCCCTCAGTGCACTAACTACAAGAATGCTTTCTTCCTCCTTTTTTTTCTCCTCCTCTCTAAAAAAAAAAAAAATCGCTTGAAGCAGTCGCAGGTCCAAGCTTGTGATTACCTAGCTGTGGGTGTTGCATATGCTGTAGTACTTGCCTGCGGGGAATCACACATGTCAATAAGATGCAAAAAATAGACCCGGCCTGAAATCAAAGGAATACAGGAAGTGTAGAAGCCATCACTTAAGAGCTCCTCATGCAGAGTTGCTGAGCTGAAAACAGCCATGCACTACACCTCAGAAGATCTAAGTCAGGCACAAGAGACTGAAAATCTGATAACAGCTTTATGGGCTGGCAGAGCGTCCTGGAATACTTTAAACCTCCAAAGATTCCATGGAAACAGGAAATGTAAGGACACAGTCTTAAGTATTTTAAATGGTTGATTTATGAAGAATTCAGGAGACACTACCAGTGTCTTGTTAGGGAAAAAGAAATTACCCTGTGATCTCAAAGTCTTTGAGTTGAAGGGAAAAAAAAGGGGCATCAAAAGACCTGGGTTTATCACACTTGCCATTTGGGACTGCTAATCAGCAGAGGGAAACAGAAGCACATTCATCTTTGCACAGACTCGCCACTGAAATAATCTCTGTAACACCCACTGCTCTGATAAAAAGGACACTTTAGCCTAACACAGCTTTAAGGCCAAGCAGTACATGAAAACAAAGCATGGTTATTTCTGTTAGTGCTTTGGTTGCTCCAAATCCCCATCTGCTGGTTTTCTTTATCATTTTTTTTCCTTTCAACTCTTGTCTTCTTTGTGTTCCTTTATTTTCCAGTTCCTCAGTTTTACGCATTATTGAGAGCATTTTGCCTTCCTTTTCTCTTTACTTCTGCAGTTCTGGTCACCAAAACAATACCTCTTCCTCATCTAAGAGAATCCAAATCCATACATCTCGGTACTATGGTATGAGTTAAGATAATTTACTTTTATTCCCTAGTATGATATACTCAAGATAAATGCAATTATTCTCAATTTCAAAACAGATCAAGGAGTCACGGCTTTCGCATTTTATGTCCACTGAAAATCTAAGTCAGAAGTTATTTTAGGAGCCCAAATATTATCATACAATGGTATAGAGTCTGGACTACCATTTTCCTTGGTAAAACCCAAAAGGAAACGCCCATTTCTGCCCATCTGGGACCCACTGAGATTAGAGCTGCATATGCAATACTCAAATGCTTCTTTCTGCTCTATCCAGTCATAAGACCTGGCCAGCCCCAATCAATCTCTCCCTCAGTTTGTCTCCACTGGACCCCACCTGAAATGGCATGATGAAAACTGTGTCAAATTGGTTTTGATGAGATTTCTTGTCCCGTTTTCTAGCCACGAAGTTTAGCAACATAAGTTTTTGGAACTGGTGACTACTCCTGCTGATGAGAAGGCTGTGGTAAACTTTGAAATCCTACATGAAAGGTTGCATAACACTGGGTGAAACTCAAATCATAATTAAGTGCTGTCACTTGGTCACAACTGTTACGTTCATTTTAAGTCAGGTACCTTTCACAAATATGCAACACTTTCAAAGCACACAACTATATTTCACTTCTTAAAGAAAGGTAGGGTAGAGAAAATCTTGAAATCATCATCACACACTTAAGCTGACCACACTTTGTCTTGGGGACCATCATGCAGAATTGGGAAATGACTGTAGTGTAGCTATAAATGAACTACTGAGCTTGTACATGTTATTTGAGAGTATGTTCTTGTGGCCCATGTCAGTGTCACTTACCCATAGATCACTTGCTTGGGATTTACTCTTGCACGACACATGCCAACATCTATTAACACAGCGCAGATAACAGGAGGGTCATCTGCACCAGGCCCCCCACACGGCAGTCCTAGGCACCCCAGGCAAGGGCCATGGTCAGTTCTGCACGGGCACCACGGGAGCAGGAGCAGCCACACGGCTCACCGGGCCGTACAATTACAGATCCTGCTTTTACCCACAGGGATCTTATATGTGTGGAATTCATTATTCATCCAGTTTCTACACCCAAACACCTAAAAATCCAACTGGAACCAAAAACGAACCTTAGTCGTGAATGAATGAGTCCCTCTCCCTCCTCAGGTTAGTGATCCAGGTGCCAACTTCACTACTGGCTGGGCAGGCACCCTCAGCTCGCCCGACCGAGAGCCTGGTCAGCATTTCAGTGCCCAGCTCAGCCGGTTGCTACCGAGCTGGGCCGCGGCCACGCGGCTGGGCCGGCGCTGCGCGCTGGTGGGCCGCAGAGCCAGGTGGGCCGCAGAGCCAGGTGGGCCGCGCGGGGGGACCTGCCGGGGAGCTGCTGGCACGGGCGGGCGCGCACGCGGCACCGCTCGCTGCCGTTTGCGGCGCCGGCCAGTGGCACAGTGACAAAACTGGGTTAAACGGGACGCTGATCTGATCCGCTGTGACAGCGACTGTATTCTTGAGGTACGGTGTTAAGGGAAGAGCATCAAATCAAATCTGCCCCCAAATATATCTTTCAAAAAAGCAATCTTTTCAAGAGCAGTCAAAGGAGGAATTATCCCCCCGAGGCCCCAAGGAAATCAAAATCTATCATCACCAAAAAAAGCAGGGCTAAAACAAATCTTTTGTTTTTAAATCATTATTGTTTTGTAAATACTATTTTTAACTATTATTCAAAATAAATGATATTTGATAATGCCAGAAGTGTAATAACTGAGTAGCACTTATCAATTTCCAAAAAGCATGCTGTGCTCTTGTAATATTTGTTAATTGGTCCTATTCAGCCTTGGTTTAGTACCTGACAGCATGTTCATATAGTAAATAATTAATGCTAATGTTTTTACTGCCAAATTATACCAATGTCAATAGGAGAAGGCTAATAAGAGAAGCATGATGTGTTAAAAGTGAGATCTCTTTGTTGTCTATTTTGAAGAAGGATATGCAAACATGAATCATACATCTTGCTTCTGCTACAGTAACTCAATATCCTTTGCTTGGTTAAATAACAGACACTTGGCACATACAAAACTGACATTCTTGCCAAGAACTGAAATTTGCAGCAACTCCAAGCTCTGCTGAAACCCCACTGTTGATACTTAAGTTGTACACAGCACTTCACCAGGATCAGCTGCAACACGCTAAAAGGGTATTCAGTAGCAGAATGACTATTTAAATATTTCTCCATCTCAGAGAATAATCACATGAAAGCATGGGGCAGTCAGCAGTCATATTAGAGTAAGGAATAGAACAGGTTAGAACATATTAAATTAGAACAGAACAAAGACCAAAAAGAGGGTTTTTAAAAAAGTTTTAGAAGAGCAAGTTCTTTATGCATTCTTATGCATTAAAAATACCACAAAGTTAGACAGAAATGTCAGAAAACATGGGAGTCCAGAAACAATATGTATTCAACAGGGGTATTAATGTGAAACAAATTCCTGTATGCTGCTCTACAAGAAGACATAAGAAAAAGGCTAGAAATACATCTTAGAAGAAAAAAAAAAAAAAAAAAAAACCTTGACTTATACCTTGTAATCAATACAATTCCATGTAAGCAAAATATATGAAGAACATCTAAACATCTAACACAAGTTGTCTTTCGAGTCCAAACAACAAGCAGTATTTTCTTCCTGACTCCTGATTCAGTTTGGAATCTGAATTCCAAACTTGTATTACTCTTTGAGAAGGGTAGAAACCAGTTTAGTGCTCATATAGTTTCTTGTTCTTGTTTGGCTCAAACACATTTACAGAAATGATTTTAAGATCTCTTTTTTACATATTTATTCACTGTGAATAAACACATCTGTAGGCTCATCTCATTCAAATACACTGTGACTTTAAAGCTTCTTCCTTCGTGCCGAGCTAAGTCTTTTCATACCCAGAACAAATTATAATTTCTGCAATTCTCCTTCTAACACTCGCCTGATTCACATGGAAGCACAGAAGGCGTCATGTTTTCAGAACGGGATCTATGCATTGACCAGGGTGGCACCAGCAATGCCTATTGAATTACGGAACTATTCACACAAAGACAAAAGCAAACTTAATATACCATATGGGACTGCCACAAGCTTGAGAAACCTACAATATTTCCATACCTTTAAAGTTCATCACTGCTTTTTTTTCCCCTCTCTTGTCCTCATTATAACATTTCATGATTTAACTTAGGATGCCATTAGTCTTTTTCTGTTTAGGAAGAGTGATGAAACTAACCTTTTCATCACTGATCAAGGATGCTGGAGGACAATATGAACAGGCAGTGCTGCTCTGCTTTCTAAGCTACTTGCTCTTCAGTTAGGTAGAGGTTGAGGCTAGTTGGGTGTTGAAACATCTCTTTAACTAGGGAATTCAATATTTCCTATGATTTCTTTATTAATATGGGCTGTTTTAGTAGAGTTTCACTATTCTTCTTTCAAATTCATATATCTGCAACTTTATTTATTTGTCTTACATAAAAGATGCAGTATCTTCAGTGAAGGAACAATGGACTGACTGACTTAAATTCACAGTTTACAGAAATGACAAAAGTTAGCCTTTACTTTCCTACCACTTTTTCTTTGCTACTACTAGCAAGAGAGTAATGGTGACTTAAAATTGCCCCAAATGCAGGTGCTTAGTAGCATTTCCAATGCCTGGAGGTATCTAAGATAGCTCTACAGGGCTGGTAGATATGACTGGCCATGACTTCTAAGATAACACTAAGTACATACGTTGAGGCAACTCAGTCCTGCTGTTAAAGTCAACTAATGGTTGAGGCGTATAGGCAAGGGCAGCTAGAAGGTGTCGCAGAAAGGTAGCCAAAAGGCATCTGCTTAGCACTGCTGCAATCTCTGTGGTGCTCTTAGTACATCTCACAGATACTCCCTTTCCCCAGGTGTAGCTGGACTGGAAAGAAATAATACACTTGCAAAATAGCACTTAAGTGCTGTTAATTTTGCCCTTACAGCTAACAAATAAAGTAACTAACTGCCATTGCTTAATGTCTACTAAAGCACAGGTCTAATTACGAGTTCCATAACTTAATTATAAAGTTCAGTAATTACGAAGTTGCATGTAATTATTGTTTTTGCTTAAAAACACTGCAAGAGAAGCAGTTTCTACAATGTAAATGCCTAAAAAGAAGTGTTAAAGAAGTCAGACAGTAGTATGTCTGTGTGAGTATAAATAAGCCTGGTAAAAAAGCAGCCGAAAAGTCTAATTCTTTCTTTTCTATAATTAAGACAAACTCGTGGAATTTCTTATTCCACAGAAAAGTTCTAGGTTAATTGCATACTGCAGTTTTATTGTGCACCTGCTCCAATGAAATGTCACATCAGACTCACAATTCAGACATTTATGGAAAATATGTAGAAGTACAGGAGAAAAATCTCCATTGCATTTAAGCAAAAGTGTCAAGATGGAACAAAGTCTTCTTCATTTTTTACTCATGAAGTTTCTGAATCTATATGGTGTTTATTCATGACTCATACCAAAATTTACAGAGTTTTCACTCCTTTTAAAATAAAATTCTATGATGTCAGGTAGACCATGGAAAATCTGGTGGGACAGGTCACCTAACTTCTAGTCTTCGAAGAAAACTAACCCCAAACCTTCTTACCCACCATTTTTTTTCTCCTTCCTCTCTCAGAATATTACCACAAACTGGTAAGTCCTACATGAAATTTTCTTTAGGAGGAATGGTTTCTTCACGGGCTAAAAAAAATCCACTTAGCTATTTAAAGGAGAAGAAAACATAGCTGAAGAGTCCTTAAAGCAAAGTCTATGACTACAGAAGAGAAGTAGCAATAAAACCATAAGCTGTTCTCATCTATTCGGAAAATTTTAGATTATTTTACAAAAAAATGTGAGTTTGTACTTGGAATTATGGACTTAATGTTGTCTCCCTTCCTCCTCATCCCTAAACTCTAAAAACAGCAGGCTCAGTAACAAAGACTGGTCACATACCCCACCCAGGGTAGAAAAGTCAGGAAAGGAGGGCTTAATTCTTTACGGCCATTGTAATGTTAACACACATTTGCAACTATAAAAAGTGAATGCAAAATGATTGTAGGGTGCCATTGTCTTCTTTTCTTGCACCTTTCATAGAGATAAATGAATCTGAAGCAAAAGAGAATCCAAACACCAAGTAAATAATATATATGACTAATATGAATATAAATATTTTGCAGCAGCTCCTTGAGCAGTGAAGCTGGTTCTGCTTGTATTTTACACGGAATACTCAAAAGGAAAGCAAATTATGACTGATATTCTTAGAAAAATGATTAAATGCCAGAAAAGGAAGAAAGGGATCAGGAACTGCTCCATGTATTTTGCTTTAAAGACTCCATCTGTACTTGTCTTTCCATCCCCATATGTCTGTTTAATTTTATATTCCTAACTTATTCATAATGTATTTAAGTGAAAATCAGAACGGCCACTATTTTGCAGTTCTCATACGGATGTCCTTAGTCGAGGATGCCTTAAGCAATCAGCCTCAGGGAAGCTGACCTACAAGAATATATTTTAGTTGAGTTTAATGAGATTTGGATCAGGCTCCAAAATAAGGAGCCTAATTCAGATGTATTTGCAATTCCTGAGAGACAGAGATGATACCAGTAATTCCCCAGTCATGCATTTCTAAAATGTTGCAGAAAAAAAAGAAAGGTACTACTCATTTGTCAAATATTGTCCTAATTACCTCACCTCACCTTAGAAAGGCAGGACTCATGCAGGCAATGTATAGGAGGGAAAAGATTGTAGGAGACAAAGTAATGAGAGTATAGATATACTCTATTTGTCTCAAAATAGATTATTTTCACATTTTAGACAGGATTGGAACATGTCCTTTGCAAGTCATGTTACTGAGAATAGATGAAGCCGGGGAGAGCATATGCCCATGTGCAGCAGTGATGCAGAACCCCAGGCTCAACAGCATCCTTAATGTCCTTCCTGTGCTCTCAATGCCACCCACGCAGGATTCCTGCTTTTCTGCCAACATGGGAGGTTAAAAATGTGCATGTATCCAACAGAAAATGTTTGAGTTTCTTGTGAGAAAGAAGAGTCACAAGTGGAGTAGAGATGTCTGACATTCTTACGATCCTTTAACAAATCCATGCAAGCAGTGTAATGCTACTCACCAATGATATAATAGCCTAATTAACTAAAGCTTGGGGAGGAAAAATTATGGTTAACACACAGACAGCAAGGCTTTCCTGGGTTTCAAATTGTTCATTAGATATTATCCAAATTTACCGATTAGAAACATTCCTCCTCTCCATTTGTGCCCTCAAAGAAAAATTCTGTAGCGATACACACATCCACACAAATAAACCGATGATACATCGCGAGTAACTGTCAGGCACGGGTGAACTGGCATTTCAACAGTTAACCAGAACGCGGCATTCCTTGGAGAGGGTAAATGGAATAAACTTCTGGAAGCCAAAATTCATATTTCAGCCTCAGATTTTATTAGACACAATTTCATTCCTAAGCGCAGTCGAACACGCAGAACTGTAGAAATTACTATCTCTTGCTCTCAAAGACTGGAATCCTTCATTATTCTGGCAACTCCTCAGTCAGAAACAAAAAATCACTTTCAACATCTCTAACACTTTAGAATTTCATACAGAATGTCCTTTTTACTGCTCATCCAGAAAAGACACAAAAATCTCAGTTATCACCCAATATGACTATCACCGGGTTATTACTTCATTTAAAATATGGTCCATCTATTTACACACTAGTAAATACGAGCCCATCACTCTCTTCTTTTTTTTAAAAAGGGGTGGAGAAGGAATTAAAAAGGGTTTGTGCCATAGGATCCCATCAGCCCAAGAGTCTACATCTGCACCTAACTACGTAGGGTCAAAATGACAGCAAACTAGATGCCCGCCTTCTAAAAATTAATGATATAAAGACCTGCACTTTAATGAGTGACTACATTCTCAGTAACTTCTACGGATGGCAGAAAACTTTAAAGAGATAAAGTATTCAGGTACAGTGGAAAGAAGATATTAAGCTTGCAATTCTCACAGAATGGAAACAAAAAAAATCTTTTTACTTTTTTGACAGGAAGTCTTTTGGATTTGGAAAATCATGGTGGTGCTGGAGGGTTCTGGATGCACAGTTGGTAGTCCATAGGCCCAGATTTCCTCACTTTTTTTTCTCAGGGCAAGGTAAAAAAATAACTAATTTAGCTCATTTACTTTGTCATCATGGGCTACAGTCTCATGTTCTGACCATTTTGCCTATCTGTGGTTTCATGATGACGCATAGCAAATATTGGCCGATATTTTAGATACACAAATCCAAATCAATTATTTTGGTATGCTCAAGCACACCTTATTTAACCGGTGGTTCTTCACATGCCAAACCAATTTTCATTAAGGAGATCAAATATCTTGCAATTAAAGTGACTACAAAGTGCCTATGGGCACCATACAAACAGCTTATTGCTCCTTATTGTTTTGTCATTTGTTTCTTTCTTTTTGAAGGAGACTTCATATAGCCATCCATTAATTACCTGCTCATTTTATACTAGGAACAAAATATTTCAGGGAAATGATCATCTCACAAAGAAGTTACCATTAGTATAGCCGGTAGGGCATTCTCCAATGGCCGTGGCTCTCAAGAGGGCTTCCAATTGCTTGAAAAATGTGTACCTTTTTTATTAGGAGGCAGGCACAAACTCAACTGTTGCTACCATCTCGTGGTTTTTGAAGCTTTCTCCTTTAAGCTGTATCTGTTTTGGACTGTAATATAATAGCTCGCAAAAAAATGACATGAAAATACATTTTCCTTCTTTAGAATTCATATTCTGAGTTAGTCAAAACTTTTTTTTTTGCTCTGTTTTGTTTTCAATAGAATGAAAAAAATTCAAACTAAAAGCAGACTGAAATTCAGATTCTGTTTTTAAAATGTCAAGCATAGCTTGTCATCCAGTATTTTTTTACTATGTATATGCTTTAATGGTTTTCCTGAGTTGAACTTCACCTAACATCACAAAAATAATTTCACTTTGCTTTTCATAGAAAATATTTAAGCAAAGTGAAATTGAAAAAGCCAGCTTTCTACGTGATAATTTTAACCAGACACTGTAATAGCTTATACATAGTAAGTCTCTGAGCTTTATTTTTTTTGCTTTTAAAAGCATGCACTGTTCAAAATAAAGGGTATGAAAAGGAATACAAAGAGGGTAAAACAATGTCAACAACATCTGCATCTCAGAGTCTATTTTGGCTTTATATAAGTTAGTGGCTTAGTTTTAATGGCACTGAGCAGCTTTACACTGATGGCCTGCTGTTACTGATCCTGAGAGCATAATGAAGAGCATTAAATGTTTAAATATAGATGTCAATAAAATACAGGACAAATACTGCCAGATAGTAGGAATTTGCAGAGATCCACTACGCTGATAGAAGTCGTAACAGAACATTAGCAATAAATGGACCAGAGAAAGCCCTGATAAGAGAGACTGATCAAAATAATTCATAACCCCCCCTACTCCTGGTAAAGGGCTTTTCCTACATGGAGACATTAGCACCCAGTAGACCTGACTGTGAATTTATGACACCCTGCAACACCCCAGTGACTCCACACGGACTCCGTGACTGCACCCACTACATCAAGGATGTGAAACCAGGCAAGCTTCCTCAGCCAAGGTGCCACAAGTATTCACAGATCCATACTGCTGTGGAGGAGGAGGAGTGCTACACATTCCAATAGGGCTTACTGCGCTTACTGCACAGCAACTTCTCCCTAATTAGAAGCTGGCATTTCTACAGCACTCTTGATAGGTTTTCCCTGTGAAAAACACAGATGCGCCACACACGTGAGGAGAGGGAAAGGTTTGGAAAGGGTGTTTATGCAGGTGTAGACACGTATCAAAATCTGGGGGCTGCTGTTATCTACAGCTTCTACTATTGCTGTAGCTTCCCAGGTAAAACTGAAGAGTAAAGGCAGGTAAAACTAAGAAAGGGCTAACCTAGACAACTTCTCATATTAAGCACAGACCCAGGATCATGACTTCTTAGCTGAGAATAGGAAACGGTCTTTACTGTCTTCACGAGGCACAACATTGCCCAGCCTTTTAGAAACCTGACACCTGTAATTCTACGGGACTGTTACATGTTTGTGACTATATTTCCAGGGTGTTAAATCACGCTTGACTTTGGAAAGAAATAACATTTAAGATGGCTGCAGGAAGCCAAGGGAGTTCAATGTTCTTACTCGTAACTATTTTGGTGTCTCATAAATGATTTACTAAGGCTGCAGTTACCAAGCAGCAAGCATCCAGTCTGCTAGGGAATAACCTAAGACACCATTTGGAGGGCAAATAAAATTATGTGTGCAAACAGAAAAGACAGAGAGGACGCAGCTGCAGAGTCAAAACAACAGGTGAACTCTTGGTAGTCCATGCCGCTTAAGTCATTAAGTCTCAGTGACTTTCTGCAACACATTGCTGACCCTCTGAGGTAAGCTAACACTTGGCTACTAAAGCAAATGTATCTATATATGCGCGTTCATATGTCTGTGTGTGTATCTACACATACACATATATGTACATATATATATAAAAGTAGTGAATTACAGAAATGTCAGATGTAAGATCTAGTAGAAGTTCAAGCCATGGGAAAGAGCAAGAATAACCAGAAGGAAATTGTATCTCATTTGATGCTTAATGACCCAGGAATTAAAAATTAGCACATGAATACCATTAGCTTGTAAGTTCTGCTCCAACCACAGAGTTGTTACAGGACTGTATTGCTGTACTGTGGCACTAAGTAGTGAGTACTGTAAAGAGAAGGATGAAAATTCTCAGGCAACTCTTTCAAAGAGGGAGTAGTAATAATAATAATAATAAAAACCTCCATTTGCATTGTATTCCAAATGGAAGGAAATAGTTGGGAGGAATATAGAAGTTAAAAATGCATCCTTGAAAAGATTCCCATCAATAAAGATCAAGCATACCAAACACTTCCTTAGCTTACTTCAGTAGGCTTCAACATGCTCCACAAATTCTCTCAGAACACAATTAACCCTAACATTGCTTCTGCCTTCCTTTCTCTGACTGTTAAATCAGCTTTCCAAAAGAAACACTCCTCCTGTGACATTAGGAAAAAATAATAATAATAAAAAAACTCTACTGCTTATTTCTGATTATTAGGATTATTTTTCTCCGTTTTCCTGTTCCCTATTCTCCACGGTGAAGCTGTGATGGTTCTGTTTTGCAAGTATCTGTTCCACTTAATTTCCCCTTTGAACAAATCACCTGTTTCAACACTGTTCTATGTACACTTCTTGGGCATTAGTCTTTGCCTGACCAAACAGCAACACTGAGATTAAAAAGGTTCCATTCCTAACCTTTTTTTTCCTCCCAGCTAATTTGTTGTGTTGGAAAGAACTGTACACAATTTTGACAATTTGTTATTTAATATACGCTCTCTGAACATTATGAACATTGATGGGAATCATTGATTTCCCCTGAAACATTCACATTACCGCATCAATTTTGTTCAGACTTGGCATAACAGCTTGTGTCTTCTCCTAGCGCAAAAATTTGTTAAAAGATGGTCCCTCTTCCGCTCTGTTGTGTGTAGTCCTTCTGAATCACCAGACTCAAAATGGGACCACCTTTTCTTTGTCTGCTTGTTTGTTTGTTTTCAAAACATTTAGTTCAGCACAGCAAACCTACTGGTGAGAATGTTATCACGTAACTCGAGACTTATAATGCGTGTCACATCCAGAAGATGTGAAAATGTAAAATTGATACTAAGAAACCTCTCTATTAACTCAAAGTGTAGATTCTTCAAATATTCAGTAGCATTAATTCACAGCATGTAGAAGGAAAGGTATTCAGAAGTACAAATGCTGTTTTCTACGGTTGTCTGCTTTCCTTATTCAGTCTTCTCCAAAAGTACAACAAAATACCCAAGACAATATTGTCAACCTCAGTTGAAATAGAAAGCTAGTGGAAGTAATGAAAAAAAATCTGAAGTGTGGAGAACAGTCTGTTTTTGATCCAGGTGTAGAGGGAATGGAGCTGACACAAACTACAGTTTCAAGACTTTAATGATGCCCAGAGCTTTCATTTTCTTTTACACTCTGACAGTGGGAAACATGGCCTCCTTATGTACAACATAAAATCTAATAAAGAATCCAGCTGTTCTTTCCCTGGTGAGCCCTGCAACTCCAGGTTGAAGTAAAGCAGTGTCAGATTTTCCAAGAAGAAACTGTTGAATATTTTTACTACATCTGAACAAGTACAGTACCCTTCTCTCTCCCTATCTGCACGGATCAAATACCCAGAAAGCAGCTGTACATCTGAGTAGCATAAACCAGCAAAATAATGATCTACTTAACAGCTAGCAGATTTTTCATAGTTTGCATTTCCCTGTCACAGTATTCTGAAGTACACCATTTGCTTCCTAACATAAACCTATACTGCAGTAATGCAAACTGACATATCTGTTCCTCCAAATGCTGGCTACTTAGTGAAAACAGATGCAAAACAAATATTACGCAGTAAGAACTGTGCTAATCAAGTGACCCCAGCAACATCACAAGCCAAATTTTGCTCTTGGCAACAACAACCATCATCACCACTGGCGTAGTTTTACACTGATATGCTTAAGACCACCATCTCAAAGAGAGGATGGCTCTGTTTTCCCGTCTTTCTCCTTACTTACAGTCTAAAATATTCAAGAGGTGGCTATCAGCACTGTAACACACAGCTTTAGATTGCAGCTGGCTGCATGCAGCTGCAGAAAGGCTGCCCAGAATCAGAGCTGCTCTAAGGGCCACCATGGGACACCTCTCTGCTTGCTGAAGGGTTGGCCTTGGGCTTTAAATCAAGGAAGCTCTGGAGCTATGCCTTTCAATTGCAGCCTTTCATACCAGCTGTGAAGTGGCAAAAGCAGCTAAGAAATGATTTTTTTTTTTTTTTAAAAAAAAGAAACACCTCTCGGTTTTAAGTAAGAGTGCTTGTAACTAAGCGGGCACGCATTCCTCCGCCAGATCACCTTTCCAGCGCCTGCCGGGGTCATTCCCTTCTCCTTGCACGGATGTAGGCAGCTCTGTGGCCAGGCTAGGAAACAGCCTCGTCTTGATGGTTGTGAGAATATCAGTGAAAGTTCGGGTTCAGCCTACACGTACGGGCAGCCCCAACACCCTTGTGCTGCCTCTGCAAAGGCAAAGCACCACCACGTACGTACACAAAAACTCCACACTGGCAAAGACGCTACGCCAGATTGACAGGCAGTATCTGCTACTAAAATGGTTGTGGTTTGAAAATGATTTTTAAAAAGGTTGCAATTTTCATTTAAAATCTTACATTGAAAATCTTCGTTGTGGAATGCAGTTCAGCATCTTTTTGCTTTTTACATATGTTTAATAACTCATCACTCTGTCATACATGCAGGAAAGCTATCTCAAAAATTCTCAAGGAGAGTAGCGGTAGCAGTCTTAATAAGCAAGTACCTCATCAAGTAGACCATTTTATTATTACCTATGCTGCTATATTTACTGCTGTAAAGTAATAGCCTACTGAAACTGTGCGACCCAATGGATGTATCCCATTGGACATGAAGACTTTGGTATTGTTTACTTACCTATTGATGTTATACCAAGCCGTTTGGACAACAGTTCAGAAATCCGTGTTAGAAATCCATCACCACGTTAAAGACATGAAAGAAAGGGAAGAAAAAGGAAAACGATAAGCTATCTTGCTTGCTTCCCAAAACAAAAAGCATTAAAATAAACCCATACATATCAACCAATGCTACATTCTGCCATGAACATGGAAAATATTCATTTACGCAGGTAACTTGCAGTGCTCTTTTATTTCTCCTGTTACCATTCATTACAGCAAGGCAGTTATGAAAGTAGCTGTTAAAAGAAAATGGTGACTAGGACTTACATCACACATAAATAAAAATTGAACAATCCTGTTAACGTTTGATAACAGGATATATCCAAACAGTTTCACAGCATTTTTGTAAATGACTTGAATGCACTCTTTATCTGAATATCAGCAGGCAGAGGGCCAAAATGGAAATTATGCAATGAGAAGGAAATTGAACAATTCAGATATGTTTATGGAAAGCTCACAAATCAGGGCATCTCATTTGGCACCAAATAAAGCTGTTATTCATGATGTGCAGCTACAAAAAGGAAAGCTGTTCTTTCTTATAAAGTATAGTCACAGTCTCGTGAGCCGAAAAAAAACTGCTTCTCAATAGATGAAATGCAGGGCCACATTTCCATTAAAAGATGCTCATGCTCGGCCATATATACACAACTGTGTTGCATTTCTCAAGTCAAACTAACCAGAAACTATACTGCAGAGCCTTTTCCCTAAACAATATCCCTTAAATATGGTATGATGATCCAAACGACAAAGTCTAAGTCGTCTTTTTTTCCTGCCTACGTAACTGCTAGTTCTGTGTAGAACCTGGAAAGGACACGGATTTGTAAAGATAATCCCTTCAGAAATCTTTGCAAGGTATTTGCTGGGTAGATATAAAGCTATAGGGAGTCAATCTGCTCCCATACTTAGCTTCTGCTCTCTTCCAAGAAGTGGCCTGCATTGTAGGTTTGTCAGCTTAGATTTCCTCTCATACATAAACATGCTAGAAAACAGTTTTGTACAGAGCTGCTGGCATTAGAAAACACAAATTTTGGCTGGGCTTTGGCATTTATCAAATAGCTGACTTTGCCAGCATCATGCCAAGCCTATGGAAAAAACAGAAAGTACCATTTTGTCAAATCATTTTGCCTACGATAGGGGATTTTAAAAAGACAGTAACATCATTGTTAAATAAACCTTTATTATTCATTTGTGCAAGCAAAATAATTGAGCTGCAGCACAGCAGGGGCTTAATAAATCCTCAAATACTGGGAAGTGAGATGAACAGAATATGAGAGTTTATTTTTCAAGGAAACAGGGACCTTAAGTAGCACAGCACCTTTGAACATGTTACTTCACTTCTTGAAGATTATTTCTACATGACAGTGCTTTAGTTCTTTTATATATTTCAAAAACTAAATATAACCAGAGGCCTCTAAGTCTAGGTCCACGGCAATTTCTTCAGGTACATCACATAGCTACAGTCCACTTCAGTCCATGGGAGAAAGCAGGGGCCCTCATATTGAGATGGTCGCAAAGCTTGTGTTCACTTTGAACTTGGTACTAAAATGCATTATTGGTGAAACACGTTTTTGCTCTTCCATGCCTTCCATCAATATGCTGAACATCAGCACACAACATTGAGCAATCCTAGAAAGAAACTTTTCTTCATTAATCTCAGAAGTTGGGGATGATATTCAAATAAGCAGGAAAGTGTAAGCATTATATTCTATTTGCTTTATAAAATATTTCTATTCAATACTTCTACACTTTTTATTTGATACCAAACTGGGAGGAGTAGCCAATACCCCAGAGGGCTGTGCTGCCATCCAGAGGGACCTGGACAGACTGGACAACTGGGCGGTGAAAAACCTCATGCAATTCAACAAGGCCAAGTGCAAGGTCCTGCACCTGGGGAGGAATAACCCCAAACACCAGTACAGGCTGGGGACCGACCTTCTGGAGAGCAGCTCTGCAGAGAAAGACCTGGGTGTCATGGTGGATGATAAGTTGACCATGAGGCAGCAGTGTGCCCTCGTGGCCAAGAAGGCCAATGGGATCCTGGGGTGCATTAAGAAGAGCGTCTCCAGCAGGTCGAGGGAGGTGATCCTGCCCCTCTACTCAGCCCTGGTGAGGCCACATCTGGAGTATTGTGTCCAGTTCTGGGCTACACAGTATAAGAGGGATGTGGAACTGCTGGAGAGAGTCCAGCGCAGGGCCACAAGGATGATCAGGGGCCTGGAACATCTGCCCTACGAGGAGAGGCTGAGGGAGCTGGGCCTGTTCAGCCTGGAGAAGAGAAGGCTGAGAGGGGACCTGATCAGTGTCTATAAGTACCTCAAGGGAGGCAGTGAGGAGGATGGTGCTGGCCTCTTTTCAGTGGTGACCACCGGCAGAACTAGAGGAAACAGCCACAAACTGAAGCATCAAAAGTTCCACAGGAACTTAAGGAAAAATTTCTTGACAGTGAGGGTGACAGAGCCCTGGAACAGGCTGCCCAGAGAGGTTGTGGAGTCTCCTTCTCTGGAGATCTTCCAAACCCGCTTGGACGCAGTCCTGTGCCACGTGCTCTAGGTGACCCTGCGTGTGCAGAGGGGTTGGACTAGATGATCTCCAAAGGTCCCTTCCAACTTTAAGGATTCTGTGATTCTATGATACTGTAGGCATTTCTATCCTATTGTTATCTATACAGGCCACAACACATCAATGCATATGTTTAAGTGTTTTAGGAAAGTGTAGAATTGCTGCTATAATATGTTGGTGCCCAGGGAAAGTTTTAAAAATAAACCAGCTAACAAGACATGCTTCCATAGCCTCCTACTTTTTTGAAAAACACAAGGAGAGAACAACAGTCCCATATTCTATTTACTCTGGTGGAAATAGGAAGATAATATCATGCTACCTAACAAAAAATAAAACAATTTAATACAGCAATTTGAAATCTCTCACACAAAGTCTTAACTCTTACAGTTGCCTATCTCACAGGCTTTAACCGATACCCACGGTCCCTTGCCAGTAATTTTTCCTCTCCCCACAATTTTTATGAATTTTCATCAACAAGGGCTTTATTTGGGAGACTTTGGACTTTCTTGGCAGTTGCAGGCCAGTTTGTGTAAAAGCACATGGCTCAGTTGAAGTCAGTGGTGAGGCTCTGGCCCCTTGAGTCCCCTACATGACACTGCAACTGCTTGGTATGGAAACCATTCTGCATACATTGCATATATAACAGGCAGATATTGAGAAAATCACGGGTGTGTTCCTGAGGACTGCTAGATAGATGAAATTGCCAGCTTGCTGGCTAATACAATCTACAATACAACCAAGGTATTTGTTTGCAAAGACGACTTTATTTGTACATCCCTTTCTCTGATAACCCACATCATCCCTCAGTGAGGATTAAGCAGCAGAAGACCATCCAAGCATGTTGTCTGATATTTTTTTTCCCTAAGCATAAATTATTTTCAATTATCTTTTTTTTAAATTATTTTTAGAAAGAAAATTACTGCTTTGAACATTTTTGTAAGTATATCTGCTTTAAGCAGGTCATTCTGAGGTCTCTACCATTCCTGTTCATATTCCTCATGACAGTTGACTGAACCCTTGATCTCTGACCTGGGCAGAAATTAACCCTCCCCATTCCTCCATCCAGGCTGGGACATTAATATTCCTAATAATGAGAGGTTATTAAAATCTTAGAAGCTCAGTGGAGCATTTCAGGGACAGTGGAATTAGGCTCCAGCGCACACCTGCAGATTTATTGCGTGGTGGAAGCCATTTGATTTGCTGGGATGTACGCTCCAAGGCTAGGGCTCCGGCTCTGCTGGCATGGAAACAGCCATTTGACTAGTTTAACTTGATTTGTGCTACAGGAGAGGTAAAAATCCTTGTTCTGGTCAGGGGCGGCTATAAATTACTCCTCTTACCTCTTACCCCTTTCCACGCTCCCCCTTCATTTTGCAGCAAGAGGAACACTATTTGCAGAGCAAATTAAAAATCTTTGGGCACCGTTAGCTCACCAAGCGGCGCGGCGCGTCGCTCTCTAACAGGGACGTCACGGCGCGCGGAGGGGCTGTGCTGCCCGTGGGGGCAGAGCTGCGGCGTGGGCCCGGGACACAACCACGTGGAACTGAGAGCTGCGGGGCCCCGAGTGCCGTGCTGGGGCATGGCAAGAAAGGAGCAACGGGGTCCCTACACCACCAGGTCCCTCACTGCATCGCGCTCTGTGCCGTACGCGCTCCAGCCTTCGATTCTGGGAACGGTTGCTGCACTAGCTCTTCCCTGGCCTGCCTTCTCTTCCAGTAAGTCAGATTTTCAGGGAACTCAATGGTAACAGATCTGTTTGTGTACTGTCCATGCAGCGCTGCTTCGATTTGGGGTGGAGGAAGTTGCTCCGCTGCCAGGGGCAGCATCAGCGCTTGAGATTTCCACCACAGAGGGCTACTTGCCTCTGCCTGACCTAATCACACTCACTGAAGGCCACGGAATAAATGGATTATCATGACAAGAGGGATCGCAGAAAGATAACAAACTGGAACCTACAGGAAAGAAAAACTAAACTAAAAAAAAAAACAGAAAAGAAAAAATAGATTCTGCAGAAACAAAATGTAGAGAAGAGTAGAAATGGAGAGGTCATGGGATCCTCTGTAATGTGATGGTACGAGACTAGAAGGTCAGCAAACCTGCTTGTGGAGGGAATCAGCAAAACTGCTGTAATTATTTTGATGTTCTGTCATCCTGGCTAAGGTCTTAAAACTGCATCAATAACAAAATACACCAAATTACCAGTTTTAAGTAACACTTACTGAAGAGACACTGGTGCTACATCTAATGAAAAAATAAATCATTTTAATCTTAAGTAGCACAAAGATCTGGAAATTCAGCTAATGCATTATGACTGCTTTTATTTTTACTTGTTCCTTATCAGAAGAATCTCGCAAAATTCATTAGCCAATTCCCTTTAAAACGTGTTAGTATTGGAGAAATCATATTGCAGCCCAATGCAACATGAGGAGCAACACAAATGTTTTGATTCCTTTATTTTTTAATGCACTTAGGGCTTTCATACGGAAATTACGTTTTGTGCCTACTTCTTTTAATTCCATTACTCTATATTCAGTTATGATATAGAAACTATGCTAACACTCTTCACAACTAGTTCCTCATTAACGCAACCTTGGCATTTCCACTATCACACATTTACTTTGTGCTCTTAGATTATGTATCTAATTGAAACCCCAGCTCCCCACATCGTTGCCACAGGCTGCTGATCCGCACGGAGCTCCGTTTCCAAAATGTCAAACTTAATGAAGGAGAGAACCTCGCAAGACAGAAATTTGGCCAATATACCCACCGTCAGTCTCTATAGCCCTGGCCTGTTTTTTTTTTTTTTTTTTCTGGTTTAGCAACTGCACTAAAGCTAATGGAGAAAGCAAGACCACCTCTACATGGGCTTTCCCTCTAGTGCCACCAGGGCACTGTCGAGCCAGGAGCTGATCTGGAAGAAGAGAATAAACTCAGTGGTAGAAACCAGTTGCCAAAAACTTGCCACAATGCCAAACACTGCCAGAATTTTGCAGCCACATTCACTGAATACACATGGCAAAACATTCAGTGAATACACAAGGCAAAATAATAAGTGTTAGCAGTTGCTGCAAGGCTACTTAAACAAAATTGGTAATGCAATGTCAATTTGGCCAATCACTCCCAACTAATTCATTGCCTATGATGTTATAAAAACAAGGACAAAACAACATGAAAACATTATGGAGGACAATTAAGTCCAGCAATGAAAATTCTTTTTTCTGGGGACAATTCTATCCACCTCCCCGACTAGTAACAATACCCAGCTAGCGGCTGTGAAACCAGAGGTACCTTTGGAAACGTGCTTGTCACCTTTATTAACACAAATAGTTTTTGGCTAAGTATGCAAGTACTTCATTGAATGGATTCCTCATTAATCTCACTTCTGGTGATAAGGAGTTATGGCTGTGATTGTGCTAAAGAGAAAGCAGGAAAACAATCCTTCAGAAGTCACCTACTGCCACTATCAGTTCCCGGTCCCAGCAAGACCAGGGGGCTAATTTGGGTTCATTTACTTCTCTTTCTGGCCATCACAAAGAAAGAGAGAAATTTCTCTGGATTGGGTAATATAAGCAGTAAAGGGAGGTGCAGCAGATTTTGTGCACGAAGTATAGCAACAAAAGAGAGGTTTAAAAGACCAGGAATGCTCACAGTTTTTGAGCGCACTGCACCTGGAGCATTTGTGATATGACCCAAACGTGATGGCACAGACTATTTACTTAATATCCGCGAGGATATTTGCTGTACCTCATCTGGATCTACAGGCAATTTCATATAAATATCTTCTGTGAGGATTCATGGATCCAAAATTATGTGTCTGTACACAGGTATGCACGTTTGTGTGCATCTTTCTGTAGCATTCCTATGACTCTTTTTCTTTACAGAGACAAAAGTGCTTTCATTTTTGAAGACTGGGATCTATGAATGACATGCCTGAGCACAAAGTCCTAAGGAAATCCAGCACAATACCAGAGTTAGAATACCAGAGCACCCTGTGCAGAAACTGGGGCTACAGCACCTCTGATGTGTCCTGTGCAGTTCCCTTAACGTGCCAACAAGTCACGTTCAAGAGCATTTTCAGCACTGTCAAGACATTCACTTACTGGAGAACTGAGCCCAGCTAACATTACTTGAAGCACTAAGATGATGATTAGTGTCCCATTGCACCTGCGGCAAGTATGCTTTTTTTTTAATATGCAGGAAAACGCTCATTATATATCACTATATACCATACCCATAAAAATCAGAATGTAGGTTCAGCCAAGATTCTGGAATGAAAACCTATAGCAAGTATCACAAATACTGCCTGCTTCTTCAATCTTGCTTTCTTTACTGGAAACAAAGAACAGCATATACATTTAAAATTAATCTAAAATAAGAGAATCTTGTCAGGATCTTATTATGTAAATAAGCATTTTTGTACTGGAGAAACAATGAGAAAAAGCACAATCACGAGGCACAGATTATGTAAATTTATATATTTTTGAAATGTGCTCAGACGCTGAGGTCATGAAAGTGAATAAAGAATATATGGAAATATTGTTTGTATAAAACACTCAAGTTAATCCAAAACAAAACAAAACAAAAATTCAAATGCCCTTGAGGTGAAAGGTAATTTGGAAAGATTCAGATATTTAAAGATCAGAATTAGGTAGAATAAAATCCCTAATTACCCTTGTCTTATTTTAGGTTATTACCAGTTGATTATCACGCAGTTGACATTATTCTCCTTAAGAAGGGCCTTTTTTTTTCTTACCTTGGGGGCAAATAGCATACAGCAGCCCTCTACTTCTGTTTGTTGTAACATGCTTGTAGCACATGAACAAGATTCAGGAAAATATCCTAGTTTTATTGTTCTTTATTCTGCCAACTGCGTGTGTCCTCAAAATGTCACCGGCAATCAGCTGTAAAAGGCATCACACCAAGTCATTAAAGACGCTCCCTAAGGCAAGGGGGACCAAAACCCGAAATTGCCTGCTACCTTATTTACACACTCGGCCCACCTAGCCTGAGCGTAGCTTCCCTCCCTCTTGATTCCATATATACATTTCCATACATTAAACGTTTATTTACTTGCTGGCAGATGGAAAACCAGAGGGGAAAACAATGCCGACTTAATGGTGGAGTTTCTGCAGCGCAGACCGAGTATCCTTAAGCCGCGATGGGAGGGCCGCCCCGCTGCCGGCTGCGCCCGCGAGCACCAACGTGACAGCGGCCCCGAGCGCCCCGCGCACCTGGCTCGGCCACCCCGCTGCTCCATCAGAGAGGCTGCAAATGGCTTCAGAAAGCGGGAGCCTCTGCGCTGCACAAAGCCAGGCCTCACGAAAACGAACCAAACCAAAACAGACCAAAGATTGGGCAAGGAAACATACTGCCGAGATTCGGTTCTTGTTTTCTCTGGAGTAGATGAGAATTAAGCCCCTCTGAAACAACAGGATTTCAAAAGCAATGTTGGTGAGAAAAAAATACATTTTTTTAAGGAAAATAACATCATTGGAAGTCTTATTTTCCAATAAAATTCTCATTTTAAACGTCTACGGCAGGTCAATAGTCTTTGAAAATAGAATACGTTTATCTCCAAACCAAAAAAGCATTCTAAAAGAGCAGGAACTTCAGATTGCCTAGCAAGTTGACAAGCAATTGTGGAATAAATGTCGTTTCCAACGTCAAGCCAATTTGCAGAATCAAAACAACCAGTTAGCGTTCTCGAGTATGGGAATATCACGTTGCAGTGTTACTTCCTAGCACAGCCTCATATGTAAGAGCCAAGGCAGAGTCAGTGCTCCAGCATAGCCTCTGGTCCATACCAAGTAATATCCCTGATTTTGATATTTCAGATGCAGAGAGACGTTCCATGGCAGGAACTATTTGCTCCTGGAAGC
Source organism: Tinamus guttatus (assembly GCF_059628265.1). Taxonomy (NCBI): domain Eukaryota; kingdom Metazoa; phylum Chordata; class Aves; order Tinamiformes; family Tinamidae; genus Tinamus; species Tinamus guttatus. Next base: position 40,687 of record NW_028289068.1, read on the forward strand.
TCCCTCAATTTGAGGCTGATGTTACTTGATGGAGCACTGTCTTCCCCAGTAATCGTATTTACTGTATGGCTCTGTTATGTTCGCTTTCCTGAAGCCTTTGGATATTAGTCACCAAATAAAATTATCACATCTTGCGAACTACAATGATGAAAATTACATTTTTGCTTCCAAAGAAAGCACTTATTCATGTACCATTCCTTTTCTTCCCTATCTATATTTATATATATATTTATATATATAAATGTATACACTACATTACTAGGCTGGAAGCCCAAAAGGCAGATAAAGTATAGCTCAAAAGACACAGGGACAGGCATTCAGACAGTGATCTTTGCAGAGTATTCACCAGCCACCATAAATTCTCCTTCCTGCAATCAGTACAAGCAAACCTGATGACAAACATCAGTTGACATACCAACCCAAAAAACCTGCTTTTTGAGCCCAATAAGGGAAGGAGAGGAAAGACTGCCTTTAATCAATTCTTAACAAAAGTCATGGCTTTCTGTTCCCTTTCTATCATCTCTTCCTAGAAACTGCCTTAGTTCAGGGCTGGGACAACCACATTTCTGTCCTAATAAATCCATCAAAAGCAGAAAACTCAGAGATTTTTCTGGAGTTCATAAATGTTTTTGAGAGGAGACATATATATGGATAGCTAGGAATAGAACAAGACAAGATATTCTGAGGGAAGAACACATGTAATTAATTCACTTCCATTCATATGTGTGAATTATCTATTAGTCAAAGTACATATGTAGGCCCCTTGAGCTTGTTATTGGACAACTTCCTAATGCTTATTTCTATAATACTTCCGTGATCTAAAGAAATATCATTATTGCTATTTTAGTAACGATGATAAGATGTATGAAGAAACTTCTCAGAAACATGCACTGTATCTTGTTGGTCTAAGAACCACCATCCAATCTCTGAGGCTCAGATTCTAACCAGGAATCATTCTTTCTCACTGAACATTCATTTATTTATTTGACATTGATGTTTATATCACACATACGGAAATGTGCTTAAGTTACACACAAACTTTTCAATGCGACTTTCTTCTTTTCTTCCGTCCTTCCTCTTCCCTCCCTTCCTCCTCTCGCTTGCTCGCTTGTGCTGTACATGCATTCACACCAGTCACACAGTACCTTTTAGCCTCTCTACCTGAACAGTTTTCAAATCAGGCAGATTTCCTGTATGAATGTTTCCTATACGAACATTTGTGTAAATTTATAACCTTATGTTTACAACTTTTTCTCTTTCCATTGATATTTCTTGCTTAAATTGTTTCTCATCACTATGTTAGCGGCAAGTTAAGAGATGCACCATAAGGCTTCCGTGCAACTTCACCCTCACCAACCACCCACAGCGCTACCTATCACCCCAGCTATCAGCCAGAAGCAGCAACACATTTGCAGTTTCCAGAGGAAATTCACGTTTAGATAGCACGGTGAGATCTGACAGGTCCTGTTTTGCTGGAGGACGATTCTTAAATAAAACCATCAGAAATTACCTGCTTCAGGGGATAAAATTCCTGGTTTGGTACGTTAGCCGTACAAAGGCAAACGATAAAATTTTTGCTGACTTCAGTGGAGCCCAGGTTTGAGAGGCACTCTGCAGAGCCTTCCAAGTGATGTCATCCCAGGTGAGGAAAGGGAGATAACAGGACTGTGTATCCTACATCAGCCCTTCAGGAACACAATAGAGAGAGCACGGCAAGCCCGGCAGGGATGGAGAACAGAGATTTTCCTCACGATCAGCAGCACAGCAATGAAGATACAAGATGCCAATGTGACAGTGCAGAAAACACTATTTACGCCTAAAGCAAAATCGTTCAAGAATATTCATGCAGGTGAAAATATGGTTTATGTAACGCTGCCAGGGTCACTAACGCACTGGCTATTCTGTTGCTCAACTACTGTCATGAAAGTTAAAGCTGCCCAAGGGCTTCAGCTACTTACACAGTTATTAAAAGATTTCAAAGAAATATGAAGAAAAACATCAGTGCTACATGACAGTTTGTACTGTTCCCTTCTCTTCTTCCACAGACTTCTCCTTCCCCCTTTAGGATATTCACAGCATGTGATATTGTCCCTGACACGTTTCCATGGACGTGCCCTAATATCCTGGAGGGAAATGAAAGAGCCCTATCGTGCTGCTTTTTCATTTAAATTAGAGAAAATTCTGTGTCCTGAATGACCAGAATAGTGCTCGTAATATGGACAGCAACAAACTGGCTGCCGGTGAAGGCAGGATTCCTGATTTCATGGACCAATGGTCTAATCTGCTAAGGCAAATTCTTCTTCCTACATATGACAACTGTGAGCTCTACCCATAACATTCAAAACAATGAGATCATGAAAATTCATTTTCAAGAGACAGATGGATGATATCCATTATTAATGGAGCCCCAAACGGACCCTCTTCCTAAACAATGCATGTAAAGCCTTTATCAAGATCTGTCTGACAAGAAACTTGACACAAGAAAAATACAGTAAAAAGGTTCAACCTTACAAGGAGAGCTATTAAAGGTAAATGCATGTGATATTATGGCCCACTTATTGGTGAAAATTCAATGAGCAGTTACCCAGTGGCATTCAATAGATCCAACTAATGAAACACCATTGACTATAATTCTCCTTTTATACCTCGCATTAACAAAAAAGTGGTGATGGAAGAGATGATAGTTCCTTTCTAGTTTGGAAATGCTCTTGCCGACATAAAACATCAGGCAAGAAAACTAAGGAGGCTACATGCCCAGACACCCTTGGTACAGACACCCTTGGTATTTAACCAAGGTGCTTGTCTTCCAGAAACCTCATACGATCAGGGGAAACAGAAGTCAACGACCCAGAGCAGCAGCTTATGTTTTGCACTCTATCACGTTTTGGAAAAATGTGCTCAAGGCCTCATGTTGGCTCATTTCAACACACTATACTTCTTCAGCAAGAAACTTTGACCCTTAAAGAAGTCACGTATTAATTTAATGCGTAGACCCCATAGGGCTAAGAACAGTACTTAGCAGCAGAGGCTTCCCATCTTGGAGATGACAGTGTTAATTCTGTTTGTGCATCCCATCAAAACCTGTGACTTCTAAACTCTGTCATCTTTTGACAGATCTTAAAATGATAAAAGCAACCTGATGGGTGCTTTATGACTCCAATCCTTAAACAAGAGAAATCAGAGCCATTCTGTCCCTCAAGAAAAAAAGTGCTGACTGCAGTTTGCTAGCATGTCTGTTTTTCTGTTTTTCTGGACTACATGAAGAAGAGATAAACTACTGGCAAGACAAAGGAAGTTTGGTAAGGCAACCTTAATTTGCCCCTGACTTCGGCAATGTTCATGATTGTTTGGGATGACTGGAATGCCACAGTCCACATGTAATGGATTAATTTTATGCCCATTTCACGGGTATTGACATCATTATGCAGGCAAAATATTATAGCAAATGCATTTTCCCCTTCTTTTATTTATTCTTCCTGCCTCCTATTTTCCCTTCAAAACTATGAAGTACAGAGAGTCGTCCTTCATCAGAGCTGTCTTCAAGTCCCATCAAATTTGACCGGAGTAACATGTCCTATGGACATGTTAGAAAGTCAGGTTTATGAATGCTGCCACAAATACTCTGCCTAATCCAGCCTTCCTGTATCTGCAGAGGAAAAAACATCTGGGACCTGTTTTCCTTCTTCCTTTTCCCATTGCAGAATAATCTTGGTACTGGTTAAGTTCCAACACTTCACTTCTTGAATGTCAAAATTCAACTTCCCCTAGGTGACTGATTTCAGCTCTACAATATTATATCCTGAGGGGGAAAAAAAAAAGGCCCTGTAGATCACTTCCAGATTCAAAATTTCATGTCACTGACATAGTTTGTTACAGCAAGAGGTGGGAAGAATTGGCAAATTATATTTTGCACTAATAGTGCACTTAATACATGACTGAAACCCATTCTATTACCATGCAAGATTGCTTTTATTAAGACACATGAAAGTGCATTCACTTTCGGTTAGACAACTTCTAAAGCTAATCCTCGGCGAGGAACAGCAAAATGTAACAGACTTCGTGTCACCACAAGTGCGAACACGGTACGTTTTACTCTATTTACAATCTCCCACATGCAAGTTGCCCCAGGCTCATCAAGCCCCTCTCTGCTGTAAGGCAGGGAGGACGGGATGAGCTGCGAGAAAACAGCGTACGCGCGCTCGCCAGCTGGGCTTGTGCCCAGGATCTCTCCAACTGCTCAGAACTTCAGCCCGCAATTACTGCCGAATCTGGATTTAGCACGGCAAAGTGCTTCTTCTTAGACTACTTAGAAATCAAGGATCACATTTGAATCTCAAATATTTTTGCCATACCTAATTATCGCAACATTTGTATCATTTCTTTTTTTTTTTTTAATCTTCAGAAGCCTAGGAAGTGGGGAGCTGAAAAAAGCTAACACTTCCCCACCTCCTTTTCCCCTTCACGGACACACGCCATCTCAAATATCTTTGTGTGTGTCACATCTGCATTAGAAAGACGTGCTCCATACGAGGAGTAGATCTGTAGAAGAGAACTCCCGGCACCAGGAACTCCATATCCCACAGCACACGATGCTGGTAGTACCACAAGAAGCTGGGCCCGGTCTGGCAGCACAGACTGAACGTCCGCTGGCTCCTTATACATATTACGCGTGCTCCTGAAGCACGTATTTTGATTTAATTTCTTCTGAAAGGAATATAACTCCCAAGGCCTCCAGAGCGCTCTGCAATGTGACCCAAAGGACAGGAACTAGGGACAGTAACTGGATTCCTTTCAAAAGCCCAGCACACTCCTGAGCTACACTAAAATGCTAATGCAGACACGACCTTTCTTTCCTCCCAAGTTATTCTCCCCGAGGACAGGCTGACTTTCTGCACCTGACTCAGGAGAAAATCGGCCACATTAGGTCTCTGAACACCAGCTTCCTTGTCTCTACCAGGGCTCACATGACAAGGATGCATTCAAAGAAAACAAAAAGCAGAGCAGAAATCAATATATACACACACCTCCTAGAAAACTGCGAGAAATCAACTCATTAAAAATAATGAATAATAACGATCTTATAAGAAATTTCCGGAAGACCAGAAGGAAACAATTACTTTGTTCTTTTTAGGACTAAATTCTACTGACCTCAGCATTCAGCAGAGACTGAATCTGACTCACAGGCATGTGGCAGAGTAGCATATATTCCCAAAGATTTTAATTCTGAGATCCTCCGCTTCCACACTGAGCAGCAGGATGGAGGGCACGAGCAATTGCATCACTTTCTAGTGCAGCCACATGGCTAACAAGAGGGCCAACATAATCAAACTATGAGTCCTGTAGAGATGTCACCAGGGAAGTCCTTTCAAAGGTGAAAAAAGTCCAGATAGATAGTCTAATATCTAAAGAAGCTGTAGAGGCTGCTTAGCAGTTAGGCCCACTGAAATAACAATAGTAATTCACTTGAGGAAAGTAATTTACATATAAATAAATGCAAATGGTTTAATGTCAACTGAAAATAATTCAGAAAGACTGCCAACAGTGCAATGTTCTTAGGTCCAGCTTCTCTTGCAAGACCTTAAATTCAAGATCTCAGCTAACATTGTAATTTTACTTTGAAAAAGTGCAAATTATTAAACAGAAGGCCAAGCGGTAGAGCTTGGAGCCTGTGACAACTGCCCAGCCTCGTCATTACATTGCTGAAAGTGAAACAATCCTATTCCCTGTGCTTTGCATGCTATTACCCTGCCTCCAGAGGTCATCACTCAGTGCATCATTTCTTCTGCAGGAACATCTTTGCTCTGATTTCTAATATGGAAATATTCATTTTTTGCACATTTTAAGGAATTTTCAACTGTATGATTCCAAGCTATGTGACTGCTAAAACTTACACAAAAAATTCAGCTCTCAGAATAACCTGCTAAAGAAAACAAGCAAGCAGTGTGCCTAATGAATCACATGGGAGATGCCACAGGAATTAGCTTGTGTGGAGTTAGTTCATGTCCCCAAAGAACTGTGTTTGAGCTTTTTGAAGCTGCTCACTCAGAGGGATTATCTCATTCAATCTGCTTTAATCACAACTAAACGCTTTCAATTGGTATGTACTGGGACAGGATTAGAGAATCAGAAGCTCCCAGGATCCATGCAATGGGCTTAGAGGGGGAAACAAAAAGGGAAGGGGTTGGGGAAGAGACATTGTAGATGTAAAATCACTTTAAGCTCCTATCTGTTCCTCATGTTCACTGAAAATAAAACCCCCAAAAATCTCTTTCAATACTCCAGAATTGAAGCTTACAGGTGTGATTCACCATCTTACTTGGCTGAACTGGTAATGGAGTTAGACTAGCATAAAGCCATGAGAATCAAGGGGGACATATTTACAAGTAACTGATTACGCTTTTGGGGTTGGCGTGCAGTGAGTCTCAAAAATATTCACAATAGGCCACAGAGTCAATTATCTTCCTACTTCAAGAGCCTCCTCTCCACATAAGCTTTTCTGAAAGGCTGTTAGCAACAACAGATGTAATTGCAATTAAACATGTAGAACACACGACGAGCATGTTACCCTTATCAAACTGGCCAAACACAATGAAATTGGAAACAGTGGAAACTGCAGTGCCCTTTTTTGCTATAAAAAACAGCAGGCAACAGGAACAGCCGAAACACTAGGATATCCAAGGGGAGAATCGTACACAAGATGTTCCCAGCAAACGAACAGGGTAGGTTACAGTTACCTATCTTACCCCTGATAGATGCAGGTGTGCACACACCTCAGTTGTCAATACTCTCCCTATTGAAGGGTTTTCAGTTTGATTCTGAGCTTATTGCTGTCAATAGATTCATATTTTAGTCATGATTTAAAGCTATCAAATAATTTTATGCTGACATCAGTTGCCTCCCTGACAGCTCTAAAATATGAAATAACAAGCAGTCGGTGTCAGCACTCTTAAATCAAGCCCAAGGGCCCCCATGGCACCAAACCATGGCAGCTTGTTACCGCTCAGCAAATGTCAGTCCAGTCAATGTGTGTAGGAGGTTGTCAACTCCCCAGTTGCATCTGCCCTAATAACTAGGCCCCAGTAAGGTGAAATTCATAACGTTACCACTGTATTGCTTGAAACTGAAGGTGATGGGGCTATAACAGATAACTCTGCTTTCCAGAGGGTTTACTGCTTTGAGAGACTGGGCTCTTCAGGTCTATCTTAAAGAAATGATTTTTCTTATTCAGCTTTTGCTGGGAAGCATGGAGTACACAGCCATTACCATGCAGAAGTGTATTATTTTTAATCCTCTTTTTCTCTATTCCAGAGTTAACAGCATGCTACTTTTAACAGTGCAATTTAGCCAGGGGCGTAGCTAGCAATTTGGAAAGTATACATACACATTGGCCTCCCCGTTGGTCCCCTGCCCTCAACTATACCCATAATCTCCCAAGGTAGGCATGCCATTATACATATCCCCATCACTAGCACAGCAGGTGCTATTAGACAGAGGATCTAGCAGCATGTTCATAAAAGGCCTGGCAAAGAATGAAAAAACCCTTGCCCCCCTATGAAATTAAAATCGTATGCTGTGGCATTCACAGCACATGCCTGCTGCCACTTGAATAAACTTTTAAAACATCTTGCTACACAAAAAAAAATCATTTGAAGACCACTGTAGAAATAAAAAAAGGGGGTCTGAGATCAATCATACTGCAGGAAAAAAAAATTCCAATTTTTTTTGGCACATGAAGCAAGAGGCTAGGGTCTTAGGCATTATAATGTACCAAGAGAAATTATAGGAGTTATAATGTACCAATACCTGAGGGGAGAATGTAAGAGGATGGGGACAAACTCTTCTCGGTGGTGGCCAGTGATAGGCCAAGGTGTAATGAGTATAAATTAAAACACATAAAGTTTCACCTCCATTTGAGGAAGAACTTCTTTCCTGTGAGAGTGACAGAACCCTGGAACAGGCTGCCCAGAGAGGTTGTGAAGTCTCCTTCTCTGGAGATCTTCAAACTCGCTTGGATGCCACCCTGTGCCATGTGCTCTGGGTGTCCCTGCTGGAGCAGGGGGGTTGCACTAGATGATCTCTGGAGGTCCCTTCCAACCTCAACCACTCTGTGATTCTGTGATAATGGATATTTCTCTTTATATATATATATATATATATTTAGTATGAATATGTAGCAGAAGGCATGATTGCCCCTATAGTTAAATATATGAAATATACTTATCTAATTCTTAAGTACAGTCAGTAGCACTTTAAAATAATTAAGTCCCAAAGTTATGCACAACAAGAGATAGAAATACAGAAAGCCATATATTTTATCTTAGATACTGATAGTGAAGCATTTATAATTCATTTTCCTTATTTCACATAGTTTACTTACATGCAATACTTATTCACTAGAGTGAACGTATAATTTTACACCATACTACTATATACCGATTAAAACGTTTTTGGCTGCATGGGCACAAGGTCAACAAAGTCAGTTTGAATGAATGACAGGACACTACAGCTTAAAACCCAAAGGTTCTTGTAGTTTTTCAGGCATCTGCAACCTCCATTTCCTCTGTGAGCACATCATAGACCCAACATGAAGCGTGCCTAGGAGCGCAAGTACACCAACATGGTAAGTAGCTGGGCACACCTGATGGGAAATACACTGGCAATTTACATTTGCTGCTGCATTCTTTACAGGTAGGAACAGAAAACTCATATCCATATCCATATGTGTTATTATGTAATATAAACAACAACATAATTGGGAAAAAAAAGCATCCATTTCCATGCTTCCTTTTCTTTTTTATCTTTACTCATTCCAGCTATATCAATGGTAAAATGATCAGAAAGCAGCTGCGGAAGTTATCCCCGCGGATGACCAGGAAGAGCCTTGTGAGCGGAAAGAGGCCCCAGAAGCCGGCTTGCTGTCCCAACAGGCCCAACCGAGACCGAGACGGCCACGGCGGGTGCCGCAGTGACCCTGAGGCTGCCCAACCCCTTCCACATGGCTGAGGCACCCTGCAGGACGGCCGGTAACTCACACCGGAGCAAATCCACCAGCGCCCTGGGAGCGGCGGGGAGCGGGCGAGCTGCTCGCTGCCACACGGGACACTTCCCGATCGGCGCCCGCGAGCAGGGGCAGCTCGGGCTGCCCTCACGGGCCCCGCCGCGCGGGGCGGTGCAGGAGGAGGTACGAAGGCCGCGAAGGCCAGACACACGCGTCTTCGAGCGCGCCCCAGCGCCGCGAGGACACGGGGCACGTGCAGGGCAGCCGCGAGACTACAGAGTACAGTGCTGTATGTGCGTTTTTATATGCAGGTAAAGACAAGGAATCTAGCTGGCTTTTAATATGAGGCAGGCTGGAGAGAGAGAGAAGTGAGTTCAGCATTTAAACGGCCCAGATATCTGTGCTGTGCTGTTTGAGGTGTTCCTACAGTACGTTTGTGATATGTCTGGCTGTTTTTTCACATATGTATCTGAGCTTACAGTAATGTTACTAGATGCCATTCTCACATGAAGTCTTGGGGTTTTGTATTCCTTACAATTCCTCAATAAAACTTCATAGACACCCATCATCCTTGACTGAGAAAGCTAATGCCTTACCCTACCAATCACAAGAAGAAAGACAAGGCACAAACATAACCTAAAACATGGCCTCTTCTGTTTCTTGCTTGCTTTCCACCACTTTGAAGAATTTATTCCCTCCTTTTATTTCTCATCTTCTTTTTTTCCCCAGCAGAAAAATTCTCTGAAATTTGTTTTTCATCTTCAAGGCAAAATATCAATTGTCTGCGACTTCGATGACAGTGACAGGCCTTTCTCATTCATACAGAACAAAAACACAGAAGCGGAGGATATGTTGTCCCATGCAAATTGGGAGAACATTGCTGTAAGTAATCCTTGCTCTTCAGAGGGCAGAATTAAAGCACCACTTTCCTCTGTTAGAGTGTGTCAAATCACAAATAGCTCTACGAAAGCATCTGAGCAAAAAGCTCTGGCTCCACTGGAATATGCACCTTGCTACAAGGATGTCTCTTTAGGCACCAGCACTCTCAATGCGCTACCTTTTCTGAGAAGGAAAAAGACAAAACAAATTAAAAAAAATAAAAACAAAAACACAAGTGATTTATATTTGACAAAGAGAAGCAGGAGAGCTCATTCTCACAAGTACTCCATGAAGTGCTGCATAAGTAACTACTGTAATTTGTTTCTCTCCAGGGGCAAATGCATGGGAATCTAACATCAGCACAGGAAAAAAGAAAGAAAAGGGAAAAAAAAGAAAAAAAAAGGCAAGAAGGCAGGAGAGAGACAGAGACAGAGCGAGGAGCTGTGTCCCCGAGCAATCCTGTTCCTCTGCCATCTGTCACAATCACTGCTGCTCCCCAAAGACCTGGTTTGGAAAGGCCACTACAACTAATGAGCACCAGAGAAAGGTGGAATCCTGAATCAAGCAACATATAAACATCAAAAAGCCAAATAAAACCGGCAAAGCTCTTAATAAACCCTCAAAACAGCGGGACAAAGGTCCAACACTATTGGTCCCAGTGGTAGCTTGTTTGAGCTAATACTGCATGCATAGTTAAGGAGAAAGGCTCTCATGCTGGGGTTGGACTGGGTTTTTTTATTATTATTATTTTATTATTATTTTATTTTCCACTCTATTTTCTTTTTTGCTGAGTAAAGTATGCTATACCCCATAACACTGAAAAAATCCCACAGCATACTAACAGAAATCAGAGACTTTTATGCCTGCAATAATAATTTAGCTAGTCAGTATTTTAAGACAGCCTTTTTTTTTTTTTTTTTCCCTTTAGGGCTTTTTAGCACACATGGCTTCTCCAGGCTAAATCCCAAAGTACAAACTCAAAGACTTTATCTTTTTCCTGATTGCAAGAGGAAGAGCAAACAACTGGCAGGTAGCTGGTCTGCTCTGTTTGAGATGCTATTAAAAAAAAAAGGAGGAAATATTTTATTTTAGGACTATTCTCCAGATGTTGCAGAAGTTAGCACCAAAGCAGAAACAGAACAGGGTGCTTGAATCTTAGTGAGATGAGACCTGGTTAGCTCTCTTGAAGAAGAGTCTTGACTGAGATCTCCCTCTTATCTCTTAGCAATTGAATGATTTCTTGAAGTCATGAACAACTGCAACTAAGAAAATCTGACCTAACATCCACTAAACAGGACAGGAGGACCTGAAGAGAGCACAGCTCATATAGGGATGATAACACATGGCTATCCCATATTCCTGGAAGGACTGTCAAGTGAATGTGGTATTTTTGATGTCAAGCACTGCTGCTCAGGCCCATTTTCCTAGTTTTTTTGTCCACAACTTTTAGATCAAATTATTCCGGCTTAAAACTCCTGCAGAAAGCTGCATAGCCCCTTTCAGACCTTCCTACAAAACCAGAGGCACCACTGCCACAACTCGCAACCAGCAGAGCCCCAGGAAGGAGGCAAATACTACCCGAAAACAAAACATCACCATCCAAGAAAAGTTTTGAACAACAGCAAGAATTTTGGGCCAACATCAGATGCTTTGGGCTTTCTCCACCAGTATCAATTTCACCTGTCAGCAATTACCATGCTAGGTAATGGCTACAGCTGAAAGTCAATAGACTTTCAGAGTCAGAGAATCAAAAATGCTGAAGAAATTGAAAGTAGAAAGTAAAACTTATTTCAAATATTGACAGAAGACTCAAGACAATTTCATGTGAAAACTGTGTCTTTCTCTGTGTACAGTTCCAGGGGGCTGCATGTACATGGTCTGAAGAATGGAGATGGCCGTCGCTCTGCCGCAAAACATTCCTCCCCAGACCATCTTCCCCTCTCAAGTGGGCCCTACTTTATTCCAAGTCATCAAAGCAGGCTCGACACTGCCATTCTGACTGGCACTGACGCAAGCCCAGGGTCACAACAGGACCGTGCTTGTGGTGCCGGGGGGAGCCTCGCGCGACGGCCGAGCTCGGCCGGCTCTGACAGCCGAGGGGCTCCACGGGAGCCGCGCGCGTAGGCCGCAGATGTGGCTGAGGGCTGGGGGCAGGAGGCTCCGCACGGGAACGGCCTCCGCCGGCCTCCCCTGCCGCCCTTCCCCGTGTCCCCCTGTCCCTGGGCACCCATCCACAGCGGGAGGCTCTGGGAAGCTCGACACCGGTGATGCAGCGCTCCTCACAGCCCTGCTCTTTGACAAGCGGTGGGACAATAAGCACTGCACCCAGCAAGCAACTAGATTCATAAATATGGTCTCTATCTATCCATCTGTCTCCACATAAAAACATTCAAAAACATTTCTTCCTGGTGTTTTTTTTTTTAAATTAATTCTTACACCAGATATACCTACAATACCTGAACAGGTCTATTTGGAAAAATGTAGCAATTAAAAGCAGCTTTCTTTCTCCATTCTTTCCATTTTCCAAGTGAATTTTAATGCCTATAAATGAGGCAAACTGAGAGGTTATCCTAACAACACAGGATACGGCACAGACTACCGTAAAGCAGTGGAACAGGCTTTATTCTGGAACAGCATGAAGTTTTTTGTAACAGGCTGCCCAGAGAGGCTGTGGAGTCTCCTTCTCTGGAGATCTTCAAAACCTGCTTGGACGCAGTCCTGTGCCACGTGCTCTAGGTGACCCTGTGTGAGCAGGGGGGTTGGACTGGATGACCTCTAGAGGTCCCTTCCCACCTCAACCATCCTGTGAGTCTGTGAAAGTAGCTCCCATCTTCTTTCCTGCCAGGGTGTAGCTTACAGGACAGTGCTCAGGATGCTACGAAGAGCAGAAGGCTGCTGTCAGAAATCACTTCGATGACAGTGCAGCTCAGTTAGGAGGATACCTGACAATATTTCTGACAGTGTCAGTCAAGTCTGCTTCTGTTATACATAGACTGGTGCTGCAGCAGATCACACCACGGAAAGTTTTCTGTCCCAGAAAGCTTACTGCTAAACTGTTGTAATCCTAATGATTATTGGGAGATGAAGTGCTCTGCATTCGGAACTAGGCTCACATTTCCAGAGAGACCCCATACAAACATGAGGACTTAAAATCAGAATTAGGTTCTGGCACAGTGACAGAAGCATACAGGCCGTAGGAGATACAAAGCCATGGATCAGCCCCTGGTTAAAGAAATGCATACAGCACATTCCAATATATTTTCAAATAAAGTTTATTTTCCAAATATGATAAATTAAATAAGCATGAAGGTAGATGCAGACGTATTTGTTGTCTCGTAAACTTTGTTAAATTCACTCGCAAAAAAATGCCCTGGCAGCTAAATGAACACACCTCAGGGAACAAACTGAATAACCAGTATAAGCTATCAGGTGTCCATTTTACTGTAAAACAGGTACAGTTTCTCCACACTCACACTCAGTTCTGCGATTTGCTAATAATTCAGCTCATCATGTCACCCTCTGCAACTTAATTAACAAGGCAGGCTGGTACATTTTGGCTGCTAAAAATCAAGATATTTACCAAACAAGGGCTGCCCATCTCAGACCTCCCTGACAATGTTATGCTGAAGAAATAACTCACACAGGCAACACCTATGCTGTAAGGTGCCTAAGACTTAAAATCTTTAAAATCTGTCAAATGTATCCCTTCTTCTAATTTAATGGATTATAATAATGGTGATGCTCTTTTTTATATAATAAATGATTAACTATATTGACAATAGCAGTCATCTGGTTGTTGATACAGCCCCAAAGAAGTAATCTCCAAATGAGACATAACACATGTGGTAGCTGTGCTGTTCTTCTCTGCTCTTCTTGTCACTATTTTAGAAATGGCTTAGCATAAGCAACACTAGCTTCCCTGCTATGATATGCTTCTGTTTTGAACTTCAGCAAGCGCTTTAGCCAACTAACATCTTATAACTCACAGTTACATTCAAGAAAACCTCATGTTCGCCCGCTGAAGCTCTATGCACAAAAATCGTGGGGTGTTATTAAAATGGAGAAGTACTGTCCACACATTCACACCAACTGCTTATTCTGTGTCTGTAGTAAGTTTCTTCTAAGCTAAAAGAATAGATTTTCAGGGGAAAAAAAAAAAAGAAGGAAACGAGTGCAGTGCTTCTGAACAAGGGAAATGGTTATTTTACGTAGAGCTGAGATCTGTTTACACTGCTTTGATTCATATCATGGAATTTAAAACTGCAGATCTTTCTAGCCTAGCAGATACTGCTTCCTCAAGGAGTAACCATAACAGGATATAGGGAGTCTAAACAAAACACAGTGATTTATCTTGAAAAGAAACTCCCCTTTTCACTGCCGTTTGAGCTGCCTTAAATCCTCCAGCCAGCCCCTTAGTAACCCTGACTGTACTCCCTCCTTTGAAACTCATCTATCAAGCCCACAGCAGAGCTGTCCTGGACGTCATAACCCCCAAATTTCCACCCGAGGACGCCATGGATGAGCCTCCACCAAACTGGCCTCTGCTGCTACCTTGCTTTTTTCTTTCCCAGCCACCAGCTGAGATAGGGGCACGCACTTCATCATGCTAAGTAAGTGGTGAAGGGCTTCACTACTGCCCTCCTATCCAGCGGGCAGCAAAGGAAGGAGGAGGACACGGGGTGATGCTCCTGCACCGCGGTGCGGACGTCCTCTCTTGCCCTGTCTGCTGCCTTCATCCTGTAGCTGACAACACGGGACAAGTTAGTTATGTTACACTAGCCAAAACTTAGGCGCCTTACTTCATTTCTGTCTCCACATAGTTTAAAGGTGCATTTTTTTTCAATTTCAGCATCCCAAAGAGGCTCATAACACCTAAAAAGGCACCTGCTTTATTTTTATCCAGTGCTCAATTTCCATATAAGGTGTTCATGCAGCAAGACTGCCCAATTTTAGCTTTATGATACACAGCACCTGCACACAGGGTGCGCAAACATACCATTTTCAAATACAGATTAGGTGGTCAGGTATTATAACTGCAGCTTTCCGTGAATTTTATCTTCTTTCAACCAATGGAAGCCAAGTTTTTATAGCTCTCCTTCACCCTGCTGCTCCTTTTTGCCAGCAAGACCTCTTTAAACAGCCCTCCCTCCTTACACGTAAGAGGGAACAGATGCCTGTAACAGGACCCTTTGCTTGGTTGTGCCAAAAGCTTGATTTGTCTTCAATTTTCTGTATGCATTCAAGCACATTCTGTACTTTATAACATTTCTCCTTGGGCTTGTTATGGGCAAATTTGATATTTTGCTACTTTGCCCCCTCCTTGACATGAGAAAAGAGTTCAAAGAAACTATTTCACAAGTTTGGCATTTTCCAAATGCATGCTAGAATAATTATAATTGGAGGGCATTTTTATATTTACTGGCTTCAGATATGGATGCATTAAAATATCTTTGAGATATTTCTGAATATCATTAAGTATCGCCATGGGGCCTCATTCCTTCAGGAAAAAAAAAAAAAACCCGAAACGCAATGATAACATAAATGCATCAGCTACAAACAGCTAAAGCAGCAATTAGGAGATAACTCAGGCCATGCTGCCAAGAGACTTGAAGGTCTGTGCATGTATTCATCAATGTAGGGGAGCTGCATAACAAAATCTGAGATCTCATGGGCTTGGCGGCTACGAAACACAGATACTGCTGTTACTATGTGCTCAGCCCCAGACATGTTCTTGCTACTATGCAGAAAAACAAGAACCACCCAAAAGACCTGTATTTGAGCAGAGAAAAGACTAGAAAGAAAAAAGAAAAACAAAGAGCCAGTGTCAAGTCTGTTCTGCTTTTCCTTTTCTTTGTAATTTGGTGCATTTCACACAAACTGCCTCTTACTGTAGCACTGCGGCTCCTACGGAGCGGCTGACTCAAGCTCTGCAGGCTGGAGCGCAGTGTTCTGGGAGATACCTGAACCAGGTACCAGCTGAAATACAGCAACCTAGCAAACGACTGCTCATCTGTTGACAATCTTTAAGCGTCTCCTGTCCTCCTGGCACAACTGCAACACAAGACATGCCCCTCACCTCTACCAGCCATTCGAGCCCTTTCCAAGAGCGCCAACTTGATTCAAATATGTAAGTAGTAGCTGGAAAGAGGTACAGAGACAAGAAATGAGGCATTTAAGGCATTTAAGTTTACAGAAGAAGAAGAAAAGATGAATAAGAAAAGCATAAAAGCTGAGGGCATCACTTTCTAAGGGACTTTGGCATCTATTTCTCCCTATTAAAAATGCTTTATGAACACAAGCCCCACTGGGCAGATCTCGAGGGTGACGATCTGAGCTAGAGATGCACAAAATTTCTGAAAGCAGAAATGAGAAGTCTGAAGATAAGAGGTGACAGAAGATGGGTGAAAGCCCTGAAAAAGGAGGCTACCATGTTAAAACGGCAGTCATCTTTTCTGACAGTCTAGGAGTGAGATTAGGAGTACTGAGTAGGGGATCAGAACATTAGTGCAACTAGGACATAAGTGAAGCGCCAGGCTTAACTTGCCCATTTATTCTCTTTATCCTACTTGGTGTATTTTACTTCCATCTCGTCCAGGTGAAATATTTGCTTTCTCCTTTTTATTTTATTTTTTTTTCGGGGGGGGGAGGGTATTTTTAGACCCTGTTATTAGTAAAATACAGTAATGAGATCCCTCTTAGTTGTCAAACTTTTCATATTTAACACAATCATGCTTAATAAACCAGACCCTCTAATTTGTGCTACTGTTTGACGAACTCTTTTTTTCCTCTTTTTTTTTTCTTTTTTTTTTCTTTTTCTTTCTTTTTTTTTTCTTTTTTCCCCCCAAATATTCTGGCATTAAACTACACTTTCCAGCAATCCCTGGTACAGCTGTGTGATTTCCATTCTGCCCAGAGGGACTGCAACCAAGGAATTATGAACAGGCTTCAGCTTCCCACTGTGGACTCCCAAATTTAGGTGTCCAAAAGCAGGTGGCAACACGTGAGGTAGGTGCTTGTGTCCCAAGTACAGATGATGAAGAGCAGGTCAGTGAAGTCCCTGGAGTCGGGGAACAACCGCGTGGGCTGAGCAGGTCTTGATAACACCAACTGCAGTGACCAGGCATTTAATGGGCCCTTAGACACCTAGCTCAGGCATTGTCATCTGCACTTAGATACCCAAATGTGGGTTTAAAAACCTAACACTAAACCAACGATAAGACTCAGTTCCTTAAGGCGTAGCCTAAAATCTCCTCATCTCAGAAGCCAGAGCAGCAAGGACGCACAACGGAGACTGAAATACCTATACACAAATGCACCTTCATGAGGTAAAAATTAAAAACAAACTGTGTGAGTTGGCACAGATGAACAAATACAAGTGTGAAAAACGATTTCAAAAAGAATAGAA
The DNA here is from genome assembly GCF_059628265.1 of Tinamus guttatus. Lineage (NCBI taxonomy): Eukaryota > Metazoa > Chordata > Aves > Tinamiformes > Tinamidae > Tinamus > Tinamus guttatus. The sequence continues at coordinate 57,969 of NW_028289068.1, forward strand.
ACTGATTCCTGTAATTGGTGTCCTACAAGTTAACAGTTTACAGGAGCCCTACAAGGAAGCACGTTGACCAACTGTAGCTTAGCTGGCTTCCTCCACTGACCTCCCGGTGTCTTTCCCTAAGACATAAGGCATTTCCCATTGGGAAAAAAAAAAGTCAGAAAAAAAATCTTCAGAGGTCTGGGAAGTTGCACACAGATTGTTACAGCCTGAACACACAAACAATAAAGTTAGGTTTTTGTTTGCAGAAGTGCATTGTAAGCAAAAATGCCAATTAATGAATATTATGAGTCTTCATATTACATATTACATCCCTTGAAGCTATTGACCAAAGTTCCCTAATTGTGCCATTTCTGAAATGAATTCCAGTTAAAAGTTGCTGATAAATCCAATTAAAGACACAGGAAAGCTTAGAAATTCCTCGCTATTTAATTTAATTATTCAAGTTGCAGCACTATCCAAGTATTCCAGCTAGGATCAGACCTTTCAGCACTGCTAAAATGCAGTCAGACTAGTGCTCACCAGAAAGGGGAAATAGCTGGAGAAAACAGCAAATTTCTTTTTTAAAAAAGACCATATTAAAGGGATACACAGTCGGCTGCATCTTTCCCCATATCCCAAAGCTCTGACCAGAATGGTATATGCCTATTGCTCTACTCAGCTTTCCTTGGATTATCCCTTCTCATAGAAAAATCCCAAGGGTTCCCTCTTCTCCCACTACACGTAACAAAAACCCAGCAAGTGACTGCCAGCTCAGTGAAATATCTACAATGCGGCAAGGTGCGCAGTGCCTTCTGCTTGTTCTGGTTCTTCTTATTTCTCCTGCCAGGGGAATGACATAGCAGGTGTTCCTCAGAAATGGCCGTGCAGGGTCTGCACGAGCACTGACACGACAACCTGCTGCCGTCTCCCGCAGCCTGCGAGAAAGCCTTGGGCTTTCACAGAATCACAGAAAGGCTGAGGTTGGCAGGGACCCTTCAAGCTTTCTGGGGAATGGGAAGAAAGTACAAATTATTAGGGCTCCGCCCTTCTTTTTCTTAATTAATTTTGAATAATTTACTTCTATTTTTCTATCCATAAGCAAATTCTCACTAAATATAGCTGCTCTGTAAAAAAAAAAAAAAAAAAATGTTGCAAAACAAAGAAAAATTACTCCTCCTTACAAACCAGTATGAACTACTTGTGTAAGCCAGGAGGATTGCGCTGAATTCTTCTCCCAGAGGAAATTAAAAATAATAAAAATTCTTAAGAAATCTTTTGGCCTTCTGACGCTGTTTCTATTGCTCGTGACTCAACACCTCCCCTAAGCGCAGCGTGCTTGATGCAGTCACCTGTGCAGTCCGAGAAGCACATCCCCGCACCAGGTGGTGGGTCCAAACAACCCAAACATCCCCTTTGTGCCACACGCTCCCTTTGGCGGGACACAAACCGCGTTCCTCCGGAGTCCCGTGAGGGGGTCGGTGCCGGAGCGGCAGCTGGGAGCTGCGCGGTTCCTAGCGGTTGGTCCATCAGGCAGTGGAAGATCAGGACTCCCGGGTCCTTTTCCAAGCCCTCCACACAGCACGTGGCAATTGGTGCTTTCCCCCTCGCCTCACGGTCTTGCTCTGGAAACCTGGGGTCTCCTCTACAAGCTGACGAAGTTCACGTGAACTTTGTTTGCACCATGCGCTGGTACATGGAGACAAAAGGCGTTACACAAGTGCACGAACATCGTCATTATCCAGCTAGTTATGTTCTCCGCGCCCAAGCACAATGGGGCAGGCAATTTGTGTCTTGCAAGCAATTTAAATAGGTTCCCATGTTTATGCCACTTGAATTTGACATCAATGGAGCAAGATGAAATAGAGCACTTAGCTCATTCCTGTGGTCCTAATTTATTTTCATCGTGCTGTTTTTGTTTTCATTTCAAGTTCTAACAGGAAAGTAGTACATGGATTCTTCCAGCTGACTGGCACTCTGTACAATGTAGAACATTTTGTTCATAAAGAAAACACACTTCTCTCCGGAGGTCTGAAAAACGCTTTCTAACATTCTGAAAAACTGAAACATATGGTTTGTACCTTCAGTAGGAAAACGGTGATGGGCAAGGCCAGTTGTTTCTGTTCCTTACGTTACTCCTGCGCGCAGCTTGGTGATTTTTCTTATTTCAAGAAGGCTGCATCCCTAACTGAGGAAGTTTGCTCACCAAAACACAACAACTCTCAAAACGTCCCTGTGAGACATCCAGTTCTGATGTACTGCCAAACTTGGAGTGGGCCGGAGATTACGGGGGGACAGTATCAGATTTTACAGGTTTGTACAAAGAGCGAGCGGGGATGGGGGTGATGGGTGTGTGGGAGGAGTGAGGCAGGAGAGGAAGCTGAAATAGGAAAGTGGAAAAAATAAGAAAAACGAAAAAAAGATTTCCTTCTAAATATTGAGATCACACAGTTCATCTTTCCTCTATATTGAAAAAGATTCTAGGTGGGCAAAAAATTGAGGGATGCATTAATGGTATTGTGTAATTTAGCAACCCTGCTGGATGCCATAAAGTAGCTGGATACAAAACAGCCAGTCTTAATAAGTTTCAATTTTAATTCTGATTGGGAATCAAGATACGACACAAGGGTAGCTCACATCGAAGGAGCTGCTTTAAATTTATGTCTGGCTATGGAGTACAATTAAACACACACCCCAACAGAGGTCCCTGTTAAGCTATAAAGAAATACTCAAGGGGATAAATTGAAAAAAAAAAAAAAAAAAAAAAAAGGTTTCTCAGGTCTGTTTTAAAGAACAGTTACAGTAAAACCTTCAAACAATTTACTAAAAGAGATAAGCAGAGCTTAAGTTTTTTCAACCTATTTAAATATATGTTATTTTAAAAAAATATTACTTTTTTCCACGATGTTTAAAGACATGTGCCCTTTTTAACATAGAGCATACAAATAAAGCCAGGCTAAAAGGCAATGCTTCAAACACTACACCTGACTTCCAGGCAATATTTATCACACTGTAATGTGACAAGACGGGAGCAAATTTTCCAATAGTGCTTTCTTTTTTTCCTATTTGAGGCCCATAGAGCACTTATTAAAGATAAAAGCAGGTTACTTGGCCATACTGGACTTCGCAGTATGCAGTATGTGTAGCAGAATGAAACAGAAATTTCCCTGATAGAAAATCATCCTCTCTCTCTCTCTCTCTCTCGATAGTATAATAACCTTTTAAATCATGTTTGACATTTGTAAGTTGAGCGAGCGGGCAGCCCGGTAAAACCCACGTGGTCGTAGATGTGGCAAACCCTGTCTGGAGCAGCAGCCCCACTGCTTTGTCCAACGGCCCTGGCTCCGTGCGGCCCACTTGCCCCCAGGAGACTTCCCTGGCGCTGCCTCTCCTGGGCCACCGGTTGCTGATGCTCCTGATCACCAAGGAAGCAGGGAAGCGCCTGGAGGCAGCGGCTCCTCCGCGAGAGGTGCCACCAGCAGCACCTTCTGCCGGGCCTTTCTTTGTGACCTCTCCTCTCCTGCTTCCCACCCCTGACATCAAACACGAAACCATAAAATATGCACATGTGTTAGGAAGGGCCTGCTTTGTGCCTCATGAAAAAAAGAAATAGGAAGGAAGGAAAAGAAAAGAGCACAATGCGGCGGTGCTATTTACGCTGCTCCAGTTGCTAATCTGACAAGCTCCATCTGGTAGGCAGAGCTTTTATCTTCTCATCGCCCCAAACCTCCGAAGGAAAGCGGACACTCGCGGCATATGCGCGTTGCCGGCTCCTGCCCTAACGCAGTGCACAGCTCGCAGGTCCGACTGCAGGAACCGCAGCTAAACCCGGAGGAGGACGCAGTCAGTGGACACAAAGCAGGCCCTGTAGTTTTTTTTTCCTTTTCTTCCTGCTCTTTCAGCAATCCGTTCACCTGCAGATATCCTATATCACAAGCAAGACCAAACTGTATTTAAACCCTTGTTCAATTCACGCATCTTTATTTGAATTACTTAACGAGATGAAAGCAGATTTATCTGAATGTTTTCTTGGCAGCAGCCCAACTATCTACCTTCTATAGCTGACCATTTAATACACATATTAATTTTTCTTTGCTCTGAACTATGATAGCTTTCTGTTTATTTTTATTTTGAGATCTCAAAAGTATTAACCACTACTCACACTGCATGGCATCCAATGAAGATTGTGAAATACAGTGCTGCAAAATTTGAGAGATTCTCAAGGTTATGTGCTTACATTACTACCTACTGAGATAGCAATTTCGATTCAAGTCTAGTAAGATATTCTTCATTTGGGGAAGACTGTATTACGTAGCAACTAAATATATACACTCTTGGTTGACCCACGTACCCTGGATAGACTTGCAGATATATTTCAGGTTTGGTCTTTTGATGTCAAAGAAATGTTTCTTCCAGAGCACTGATGTTTATTTTTATATCATAGCCATACCAATCTGAACCTAAAATGATAAAGTTAATTTTTAACATAAAAATATAAAAATCACGTAAACTTCCTGCATGCGACAGTCATACACTTTACAGATGCTTGGGCTGAAAGCGTATTTCAATGTTTTTGACCATCCACAGTTACCCCTCCTCCTCAATTGAATACTTTCAGTGGATAACATCAAATCTTGGAAGTTTCTCCATTTTACCTTGCATGAAGCACCGTATCAAAATGCTCTTTTGCATCTTTTTGTTTCTTCCCTCTCCCCTATTTCTCTCTCTGTTCTCCTTTTGTTCCCTTTTTCTGTTCCTCTGTTTTCCTTGCTTGCCCCTTCAGGAATGTTTCTCTTCTTTGCTTCCCTCTGTGCAATGCCCTTTCCTGCCATCTCCCACCCCGGCACTTGGTGCCTCTTGCTCTGCTCTCTGCCCTGCCCACGTCACTCCGGAGTTCTCCACACAGACACTCTGGCAACTCCACTAATGGAATCTTCTCTCTCCCGCCATTGCTGCTGCTGTCCCTCATCTCCTCTCTTTTTTCTCACATTTCATTTTCTATTCAGAGAGTTCTACAAGTCCCTAATTGACCAGGGATGATCATTTTTCCTAATACTTAAAATCAATTTCTCAGAGGGAAAAAAAAAAAAAGGAGGGGCGGGGAGGCGGGGAATTGGATGGTGATGACAATGCCATTTCCGAGGCAAGGGAACAGCTAACAGATCATAGCCATGGCTTGGATTTGTTTGCCCTTGAAATTATGGAGAACCCTAACGGAAGTGGGAAGACCACCCAAAAGTTTAAAACATCTTTCACACAGCGCTTCAAGTCTCACGACCAGACCACGAAATGTGGTAATGCAGCTCTTGTACAGATACAAAACGCAAACCCCCTCTTCCTCTGGACATTTTAGTATTTCAAACTCCTCTTGCTTTTAGACAGAAGGGTTTTATTTTTCATCATCAGTGACAGCTGATGTTCCTGCTCCCACAGGCTCCCGGGATGAGTTCCCATTGCTCCCCCAAAATGAGCCTGGGAGAGGGGACTCCGAGCGCCCCCGCTCTGAGCCAAGATTTTTGCAGCTTTTATGAGCTCTCCGCTGCAAACCCATGAGCCTCGGCACGGAGCACCTCTGCCTGCGCTGGGACCCTCGGGCTTCCAGGCTGCTACTAGGAGAAGGAAAACAAGAGCTGGAGAAGCTCCTGGCTTGTTGCTACTCCAGCTAACAGAGCCGCCAAGGCCCCTCAGAGACATGAACGCCGTGATCTGGGTTCCCTAGCAGCCCCCGGGCAGAACAGCAGAAAACTAGGCCAGAAGTTCGCTTGTGTTTCAGCTCAGCTTCCTTGAGATCAAAGTGCTCCTGCATTTTCCGAGGCAGACGGCCCTCCTCACTCCACATGCAGTTTGTGCGGAGGAGACGGGAGGACGACGATGACAGAGGAAGGAACGCGCCGTCGCTTGCGTTTTACCTTGTCCACTCGTGTTTTACCTTCTCTATCACTTTGCCAGAAGGGCCCATGCTTTAGAAAACCCTCCCCCTGCCTAACTAACTGCTCGGGGTTTTGCATGCCCAAGATGAATACTGCACTCGGAATGATCAACCACCCTCCCCACCTCACTCGGCTCCACGAGAGCAGCCTCGCGCTCAGGTTGTTTCTCATACATTATTCACAAAATTACCCCTTGCAAGAGGCCTGGCACTTAGCAACCGAACAAAAGTAAAATAAAGATAGGTAACCTCCACCTTGGCATATTTGTCTCTAGCGTAAACATGAATAATGAAGAAAGGCAATATATGAGACAAATAAGACCATAATATAAAAGGCCTTTTGTTCTCTTTCAGAACCATCCAGTATCTTTCGCCTTTGCAGAAAGTCAGAGGAAAAAGTGTTTGCAGAACACTCCACCTGACACCGGCCATAAAATATTTGTTGTGACCAACAAGCAGTGCATTAACCTGCTTGGGAATTGCCTCGGACACCCCTGGCACTGTTTCACTAAACAACGGCCTTTACGTGACGGTGCCACGACCCTGTCTTGCCACCCATCCTTAGACTCGGGCCACCGCGAGCACTGGATGCAACCGACCCACAGGAGGGAAAAGGGACCTGCACAAACGCTTAGCAAAGCGCAGCCCTGTTTCAGGAAACACCTGGAACACACAGCTCCAAGGGGACAAAACAAACCGGGCCACTTAACATGCCCTGTTCATTCACCTCATCCATCCTCACCCTCAGGTCTGGCATCCTCTCCCAGATCATTAGGACATGCAGAAGTCTTAGGTTGTCACGGATCCAGCAGAGCAGATCTGGACCGTTTCAGCATTGCCACAATGCTTGTGAGCATGATTTTAAGACCCCCTATTCGAGACTGGAAACAAGAAATCCCCACAGTAAAATATTTCTTTTTGCGTGATTTGACACAAGATTCAGTTTAGCAGGACTTACCTTCTGTTCCCAAGAAGGGCCTGGAGAGTTTGCAAGCTGTAAAGCTTGTCTAGGACATAAAACTACAAGTAACTCTTACCATATAGTCATAAGCCAGACTTTAAGTCAGGCTTAAAGTCTGACCAGCATAACCTACCTGTTTAGGCAGGAAATTATATAGCCAAAAGCAAGTTCAAGATGATTCTCTTTCAGCCTTCCTATCCATTTACTGCTGTTCTTTCACAGCAACTTCTGCATAAATTCACTCTTGCTTATACTGTGATTTTTGGCAAAGCTCCGATCTTATCTGCGTCCGAGTGTGTTTTGCACAAACTCTGCCACACTTAACATGTCCTCAGCTGTTTATTCGCAGAGGCCATCAGGCCTGTGGCTGTCACACGGTCAAACAAGAAAAGCAGCACAACAGGAGTGTTAATTAGTGTAGCATCAGCACAGCCATAATGAACCCTAATTGCTTGTCAGCCGTGGTGACCATGCAGCATCCGCTCTGCACCCGTCCTTCCACCTGTGGATGTGTCCACAAGTGGAGCCAAAGACAGACCCAGGCCCTGCTGTTCGTGGTAGCAGTTTGTCAGGCAAACACCGTGTACATTTGTATGTGTTGTTGCCTTTATGACTTAGCGTTGCCACGTGTTTCTTGGCCATCGCTTAAAAATACATCTACATTAGCAATTCTGCTGATTTTGGTGCCATTTGAACCAGCTCCCACAGCTTCGAGAAACAATTCCGTGGTCGGCCAGTTTTGTGGTCATACACTTGATCTCAGCATTATAAGAAAAAAATCGGCATGAAAAAACAAGCTAAGACAGTTTTTATGCACTAAAACACAACTGAGGGCAACAGAAGCTAATGGCTTTTCAGTAGACACAGCCAAAATCCACAATATTTACAGAACTTTTAATCCCACTCTGGAAAACTAAGTGTTGGACTGACAGTACCGTCATGAGAAGCTTACACTCTTGCACGCGAGTCTTTAAAATAAATGTACAACAGAAATATTGCACCACATTACTTAACCAGATTCCTTTACATTTCTATTAATTTTATGCAGGCTCTCTTCTAAACAGTGAATATGAATTATGCTCATTTATATCACAGTCTGAGGTGATCTGAGGGGAAAAATGGATTATGATCTGCAAAGGATGAACAGGGACATCAAAGCACTTAGTTGCCACTTCTGAACCGCAGTCATCTTTCAGAATGACACTCCAAAGCACTGCCAGGACGGTGACATCTGTGCAACTCCAAAGACTGCAAATCCCTCCTTCCGAAGAGAAAAACAACACTCTCTGCCCCCTTTAAGACTTCCCCAATCACATCTGCATCACAAAAGGTTTTTGTTGTTGTTTGGAATCCCGGAGTTGTCCCTCCTGCACTGAGACACGCTGTAATTTGCATTATCACCTGAACTACCAACAGTCAAGGGAAGCCAGCAGCGCTGTCCCACTTGGAGGCCGTAATTTCATGAACCTCTCTGCACCTCAGATAAATAGAAGACACACATCACATCTTAACAGCTACTTCGACTTATAGAGAATAAGAAAAATTGAATCCCAGCCAAATACACATGACGAATTTTCCCTATTACAAAAACAATCAATTACGCGCTGCTTATATCTCAATCTCTTCTCATATGAAGGAAGATAGAAAGGCAATAGGTTCACTAAAGCTTATTTTATCTTCATGCCCTCAAGAAAATATGAGAGAAAAATAAGAGAGAAAATAGACGAGATTTTAGCTTATAAAACATAGTGGTAAGATGCTGGCAAATATTTTCTATTAAGGCACAAGCACAATATTTTACAATTGGCATTTCACCCTGTCCTAGAGGACATGAGTAATTTGTGCAAGAGGAGGAGGAACCACTTACTGAGTGTCTGCTTATGGTGCAAAGTGACTTGTAAGGGGTATGGCTAAACACCGGGGACAAACATTTTGTTGTAATTGTATTTTCTCACTGTCCTTCTCATTGCTAGCAATGTCCCCAGCAAAAGCATCCCTCCGAACATGGAGATGTAAAAAGGCAGGAAAGATCCTTCTTACCTACAGCCCCAGGTGTCTACTGAAAACAATGGTTTTCAGGTTTGATTTGTTTTATTTGTATTGCAGAAACCCTCATTTTATTTTTCCAATGAAGGCATAAATCCTTGCCTAGCAGCGATAAGCAAAGCAAAACTAGCTCGCTTTTTTCAGTTGTATTCTAAAGACCTTTTCAAAATAGTGTATGTCACACCACATAGTGTCTACAGCCGGAACCCAGACACAAAAATGGCAGGCGTTGTGAAATAGCTTAATTCTATTACAATATTAAAAGGAAGGAAAAAAAAAAGCTATTTTTTCCTTCCTCTTCCCCTCTCTTATTTCATCGTGATAAAATGAACAAATGAAAACAAGAGACCTTCTTCTCTGACGGCTGACACCATTAAGTATTGGTATACGTTGTTACTGCACTATTTCCTATTATTTGGTACTGCCATTCTTTGCTTTACAAGAAAAAGAATAGCACTGCTTAAGATACTCTGCACTGAAGACTTCAGTAAATATTTAGTCTATTATGCTTGGAGTTCCACATACGAAGGTCAAATGAAGCCACTTGGAAAGGACACAGGGAAATGATACATTTTAAACTTCAGATAACTCAAATATGACAAACTACAGCTGTATTTCCATTTTCTTCATCTTTGTTCATACTTTCCATTTCTTCTTTCTTCCTAAAGCAAGGAAGTGGCTCAGGTTACACTAAATTGCCCTGCTATCTGAGGAGAGGTCAATCCTTTTACATGTGAATTTTCTTTACCAGTGTGGAGTATTGCCGCAGAAACTTCTACCGCTTCCGTTCAAAAGATGATAAAAACAAAGATTTTTGCAAGACCGTCGCTGCCGATGGAGTCTAGTCAGCACATACAGCACCCCCCATGCACCACTTGCACTCTCCTCAGAAGGACTGAAGCCTGAATCTTCCCACAGCCAAATTAAGAAACCACCAAACACTTACTTCTGCCCTGAGTCATTAGACGTGCATGAATCCTACGGGGAGGATAAAGCTGCTTTTGGCATGCAGATTGTTTCAAGTGTAACTGCAGCCACCACTTACTCAGGAAAAGGCAGCGTTTGAATCCCACTCCTAAGACAAGGACATATTTTCACATGTATGGGGGACGCAAGGGAGGAAAAAAAAGAGCAACGACATTTTTATAAATTGCACGCTTTGATTGTCAATGACTTCGAAAGACATTTATTTTTAAAACAAACATTCTAAAAATTTTTGATGGCATATTCAGCAATCCATCTGCTTCACTGTGAGTTCTTTGAAGTGCAGGTGGCCTGTAACGTCACGTCACGGCAATTAATGAAGTTTTTGAATCTCTCTTGCTCTTTCATGCTCTGTCGGGTAGTAAAAAGGCGTTATCATCTTTAATATTCCATCCAAACAGTATACACAATTAGAAATTTTCAAACATTTTCATATTTCTTTCAATAAATACACGCATTAGATGTTTAATATAGAGCTCCTCAATTCAGTCCAAGCACATCTGAGAATGATCAGGGTGACAGTCAAAAAATAAAACATTAAATTGTAGATGCTGCTGTGCTCCCAAAACAAAAACTGAATAAACGAATAAGAAAAGCAACATGACCCTAACTGTATATCAAAAATACTGCAAAACTCAGTAAATTCCTGAAATAAGCCTTATGTTTCACACTGTTTTATAAAAAATCAGCTATTGGATGCGTGTTTGACTCTTCTCTCCCAGCTGGAATTAGACCTGCCTAACTCATTCTTGCAGGCTTCACACAACTAACAGAGATTTTCCAACAGCTCAAGTGACAGATATTTCTTAGGAGCAGGTTCAGAGCTCTGATACACCGATCATCCCAGAAGACGGCACCCAACAACTGCGAAAGGCAGGCGCCCTGCGTGAGTAAGTCTATAGCTCTTGACTCTATTGGATTGGCAGTATCCTGACTGTACTGGATCTTTTTGTGGAAGCCTCTTACTACAATTAAAAGTAAGTTGGATGACCGAAAGGAGGCAGCGAGAATAACCACAAGGTTTGAGAAGGTCCTCAGTGCTAGTCCCCCATGCAGATTCAAGACAATCTGATGAGTCACCCACAGTAAAACTATTGTCCTTGCTTTGGTGGTGGGGGCAGGAAAGCCTTGCATTCCTGCATTCCTCACGCTGCCCATGCCACAGCAACTCCCCTTTAAAAACAACGGGAAACCCCTGGGTGGTCTGATAGGAAGAAAGCAAATGGTAACACGCTCTTCAGTCAGACAATGGTGCAAACCAAACTCTAGACAGATGGAGTTTAAGTCTCTAAATTACAAAGAAGGAGTCAGCTGTACACAGTTGCCCTGTAATGTCAGTACCCTTTATGTTTTTTTTTTTTTTTAATTTTCTTTCACTGCTTTTGTCCCTTGATTTGAAGAAAAGGTGGTTCGTGTTTTCCTTAACCTCTCTTGTTCTTTCAACTATGACCAAACTCAGAAGAGGACTTCCAAGCACAAAAGTGTGCTGCCCAAACATATCCTCGATCCAAAGCAGTACCACAGAAATGTTCCCAGGGCTTCCTTTTCATCAATCCAGCCAAATCAACACTGAATATGGAGCACCAAAGTAAGCGAAGGTATTTTCAAACACAGGTTTACTTGTTTTGTGCTAGGGTTTGTACATGGATACTCTTGTCATGTTCAGTCACACGCACACACGTTTGAAAGAGCTGAAATAGGCACCGGTTTTGCTACGAATGTGCCACACGACAGCTCCACAAGCTCACCTGAAAGTGACCATGCTCCTCTTAGCCCAAATTTAACTTGTCTACATGAAGCGGAGATGACGGGCAGTCATGTCTGATTTACCCAGATGGAGTTTGATGTAAGATACCCTGTGCGCAAAAAGCTCTCAGCAAAACCTGTTACTCCGCTTACACTTGCCCAGATATATTAAAAGCTTGTTTTGTGGTTCTTCTTTGCTCCTGGATTTTTCTTTCCAGTTAATTGTGAGAATAAAACTGCTAGACCTTCAGGCAAAACTGCAGAAAGACGCTGAAAGAATATCAGTTCTCCAGAGATGTCTGTAGCCTCTGTGGTTCCATACATTGGGTTAAAGCAGAACCCAGACAAACAATTATCTTCAATTCACAAAATCCCAGCTCTTGACTACCTTTGAGCCCTTGCCAGAAACCTTTTTTCTGTCTGGATAGTGGAGAGACTGAGGCTACTGCATTCCCACTGCCTGCAGCAAGTCTCCAAAGTCCTGCCTGCTTTGAGGAAACGCAGTCACATTGTGCCCTTGAGTCTTCCACACTCTCAAAGCTTGTTGGTTCCTGCAACCTCTTCTTATGCTGCGTTCATGTACAACAAAACACTAGCAAAATCATTTACAGCTTTCACAAATTTTAGGGTTTCTCTTATGGAAAACAGCAGGTGAAGACTTGAACCTTTCCCCTGTTGAAGCAGCTCCTCCCTAACACGCTCAAATGCAGTTTGGACTCCACAGGAAATAACAAAACAAACAACATGGTTCATGTTTCCTTATTACTCTTGCATTAGAAGACTTACATGGCCAGGAAACACCTATTTCCTAACTAACGGAATTTGGGAGAGCCACACTGGACCTGAGCCTATCAATCATACACACAGAAAACGAGATGCAGGAGGAGGCGACCATGATGTCTTGATAAATCTCTACTCCTTTCCTCAAGGCCAGAAGGTAAGCATCACCCATCCACCCTATCCAGGGTTCCAAAAATGACGAGAATCTGAAGAGAAAACGGGATTGTGAAGGACAATGAGGAAGACTGTGAGCAACGGTGAAAAGGCAAGACTTCCAGCACAACAGGTTGATACTGAACAACACATGGGCGTTTGTGAAATTTTTATGACTTTGGGGAGGCTTGGGGCAGTTTGGTTATATACATATTTTTTTTACATTTTACAGCCCTTTTCCATAAGACAACACATGTTTTACTAACTCAGAGCCTAGTACTAATTACCAAATAGCAAGAAAGCGAGACAGACAAATATAGTGGAATTTCACACTTTCAGAAAGCTGTATTTTTATCCAAATAGAAATTCTAATGCAGGAAACCAAACCCTGGTATTAATCTCTTGCATAGTCATGACAGTCTCTTTCTCATGTTTGTTGAATCTATCTGTTTGATTTACAATTTGGACAAGAGTCAAATACCAGTTGTGTCACTGTCAGAGTGTTTGAGTTATTGGATTAAGATGAGTCAAGTAATGTAATTACAGCTCATCTTGACTTACAAGAAATGTTAGCACACATGCTAAGGTCCACCGTAACAAACAACAGAGCCAACTGCCATGATCTGCTGTACAGAATGCCAGAAGATGGTATACTGAGTATGGAATATGGTTATGCAGTGGTTATGCTGAACAAATTTGTGTTTATGTACACGTGTACTATTTGGACTCCAAGCCTCTAAGAAGTAAAGAAGATACTGGAATAAAATTTGAAAATGGGAAACAGTTGCATTCTGTATTGTGCAACTGTGCAGTTGTGAAGACATTTAGTGCCTGCAGTTCTTCACCTTGGCTTGCAGATGTTTGGCCAGGAGCTCACACCACCTTTTGCAGCTAACTTCTGCCAGGAGGCTGCAAAGGACATATATGACTTTTTTTTTTTTTTTTTCCCCTCTCTTAAACAATGGTACTACAAAACACAGTTGTTTTACATAGCTTGTGTGAGAAGCCATTTGGCACATGTGTTGACTCTTCCTTATATGCTGTTAAATTTAGGATGAAGAATTGAATATATGCCCAGATAAGGTATTGTCAGTCCTTCATAAGCTGTAGGACAACCCATGTGGGCAGCAGCGGTGCCAGCTCTGCTTTAGGTAGGCGACCCACATGAAAGGCAAATCCCAACAGGCACACGGAAAAGCTCCTTTCTTCCAACAAGTCAATGGCAGACAAAGCTACTGAAAAGCACACACGCCATCAGGAATGCACAGAAATATTTTCAGAAAAAACAGCGAAGCAGATATTGCAAAATACCTCTATTAACTTCCAGGACTGCATTTTATTCACTAGGCTTTTTGCCTTAACAATTCATCTTCTCAGAAGCTATGAAAAGCATTGTCCAATTCAGCCTCAACATACCCGAGATATCTCTATTGCCCTATTCCTATCAGAATCCATCATCCCGCACCACTAGATTTGTCAAACTGAAAAGCCAGGTCTGTTCTCTTGACAATGATGAATACATAACATTTTTTTTTTCAGATTGTTGCGTATTCCTGAATGTCTGAAAAGGCAATAAGTGGATTGTTACTCGATTGCTTTTGGCCACTGGTGGTTATTCACAAAAGTGAAGGCTTCACTGGTTTGCTTTCCATTGAAATTTTGCAATCTAACCAGGTAAGAAGGCCTGACAGTTATTCCTTATCAGGTTTTAATGAAGGTTAAAATATATTCATATTCTATGGACTCGGCAATGCCCTGTCAAGCACAAAATTTAATCAATAAGGTGACCAAAAATAATAAGCAGACTAAGTAAGTTTGCATTATTCATAAAATGAAAAGTGGCTACATAGTTCAACAGTGTGCATGGTTTGCAGAGTTCAGCATGAAAGTGTTTTATCTCTTCATTATAAACACTTTTTAATACACATATGCTAAAATCTAGAGAAATACTGACAGATGCTTTGAAAGTAATTAGTGTCTCCAAAATAAAACATTCTATTGGCAAAAAATGAAATATTTTCAGGGAAAAGATTAAAATGTAGCTTCTCAAAAAGGATGAATCCTAAGATGACTATTTATTCTCTGTGAAATTGCACTTTTGCCATCTTCACTGTAAGAGCTATTATCACATTGATGCTCATGAAACAGGAGAGACAATTTATTTGGAATGAGGGAAAAGATTTTACAGTTATATGCACTGTAAAATTGGCTCACATTAAGGCATAATGTGGCTCCCATTAAAAATTTGCCATTTACCAAGTGTTATGACATAATTGATATTCATGATACTATGATATTTCTCCTTTCTTAGGATAGCAGATTGTGTATTTGGTATCACTGTGCATTACCATTACTAAAGAGCAAACACTGTGAACTATTTTGCTTAGGATAAGGAACTGCCTGCAATCCTTGGAGAAAAAATGATAAATTAGATGCATCGTATTGGAAATCTGTTTCTAAATGGCACAGTCAGTAAGAGAGTTTCATAATTTGGAAGCAGCGTCATACATGAGTATGTGGAATTTTTATACCACAGCATGCATGTAATTTTATTTTATATGCACCTGACTGATGAAAAAAAATCAGAATTGGTGCTCTTCATATACTGAGATGCTCTCCTACCTTCCTAATGCTCTCAGCTGGACCGTCGTTGCAATCACACGAGCATCTGCAAGGCTTTGCTTCAGGGATGGCTAGTGAACCAGCTGCTGTTTTCTGACCCTCTGTCTCAGCCGAACCGCCATCTGCAAGGGCTGCTTTTCACCACAGCACAACCTTGTTCTTCTCTCAGGCTCCTGCAGCTTCCTTCCTTCCTTCAGAGCTGCTGAAGTTCACCCCAGTTCCACAGGAGCCCAGTGGATAGTTTAACACAGATTCATTCAGAATCCCGCTGTTGTGATGGATGACTTACAAGAATAACAGACTTCTAGGATTGAACCATTTACATAATTTGCTCTTTTGGTTTATTTTTTAAACACAAAACTTTAAACATCAAGTGCCAGGCAGGTGCTGACAGAGTCAACGCCGCCCACTCGCTTGACCACAGCGTTGAGGAACGTGAAGCTACAGATACGTGAGCAGAAGACTTAACACTTCCTATGGATTTCCCGAGTGGGAATGTGCACAAACAGTGTTCCAGCAGTTTAAAGCGTCACTTTCACGGCTTCCCCAAGGCTGCTTTTAAAGCCTGACGTGCAGGGCAGTGCCATCTTCAGCCGGGCAAGCCACCAGGCAGGCAACAAGCCTGGCAAGGCCATGCTCTGTCTCATCCTGCTGGGAGGCTGTAGGTTGCCTCTGGCTATGACTTTCAAATGGTTTTAGGGGTCACTCCTTTGTGGGCTTGAAAACACAGCAAAATACAAACAGTTGTAGAACCACGACTGAAATTTTCAGCTATTCCCAAAGTGCAGATCATACGGATATCGACCAAATAGAAACACTAAACATTTTTTTCCCTCTTTTTCCTTCCATCATTTGTACAAGTTAGAAAAGGTCATTACATTTTCTAAGGCATAGAACAGACGGAAATAAAATGTATCCTATTCTTTTTATTGTAACGCTTTATTGGCTGAAGTGCAATTGGTAATATTCTTGAGGACAAAGAAACAACAAAAACTCACTTATCAACAGGTGTACTTCCCTTCCTCCCTCTGGCCTAAGAAACTAAATTTGAGCATATTTATTAATGTAGTCCCCCAGACAATAGTTCAACTTGGTAATGCAAAACAGTTTACTGAAATGGAACATTTTCATTCAGAGCAAATTATTTCTCTTATTTCTTCTATATTTGTTCTGTTATTAACGAACTGAGAGCTGAAAATTGAATGATCCCTTATGCTAGGTGAAGGAAAATGTATTAGTGCACTAACCTAAAAAAAAAAAAAAAAGAAAAAAAAAAGAAATGAGACCTAGAAACAAAGACCAAGAAAATAATGCTGCAGCATTGCATTATATTGCATTACATAATAAAGGCACTCAGAAAATAAAAGATACCCCAAATTGTGGGTGGAAGATTGCATGAATATATTCATTCTATAGGGAAACAATGAGAAATTGCACTGGGAAAGTATGGGGAAAGCAATATTTTTGCTGTGACATTATCCTATATTCCCGAGCTTCCATTGCTTGAGACAGAAAGGCGCCACGTCCATGAAGCCCCTTTGGAGCTATCGGTAATGAACTCTCCACCCTGCCTTCCTATTGTGCGGCACTGCTTATGAAAGTCACCAGGTGTTCACAGGAGCATTAAAATGAGAACAACACACACACAAATATGAAGATAATGGTTGGGCTTCTGCGGAAAACAAATTCTCTATGAACAGCTCAACCAGCAGTGATTTAATCAGCCAGCAGAGCTTTGTTTGCTTTACCCAGCTCCAGCGGTCCCTTAATACTTCTGCTTCCTATAGCCGCTCTTCTGGGTAACGCTGGGCACGCCAAGCGCTGTCTAGGGACCACGCTCTGCTTCCAAAGCGGTGCACAAACACACACAGGAGCCCTCTTTTATACCTCGCCCAAGAAAAACACGCAGAGAGCTGACCTAATCGTGAAGGAAAACAAGCACTCTCTCCTGCTTTATGCCATCGCAACATCCCTGAGCAGAGCAGGGAGTTTTATGGGCCCTCACTACTTTATCCAGACGTCCAGAGCCTCAAACAACAGCTCTGGAGGAGCTGCGCAGCCCCCTGCGCTTCCCCTAGTGCACTGGGATCACCCCAGCGGCTGCAAACAAACCGAGGGATCAACGTCCCCGCGCTCTGCAGCGAGAGAGGCAGCCCCGAAAGCAGCGCGCAGGGATAGGGCTCTCGGACACAACTGCCAAGCACGGTCAGACGGTGCGTGCCCCATCAAAATAAAGCCCATGCACGGGAGGGTTTAGTACAGCAACAAGTGAAAACAATATACAGTTAGTGTCGTGTTAGTGTCCTCTGGCCACCCACTCCATTAGGCGCATTTAACGGCACGTGAGTCAGCAAAAACAAGACCCGGGTGATGACACTGGTCATTTGTCTAAATATGCAAAGATGCCTTTTTCAGAAAGGAATCATGTGGTATCGTTACTGGAATCAGAATAACTCAAAACCATCCTTATCTGTTCAGCAAATAAAGTAAATTGTTCAGTTTTCTTTGCTTTCACTAGCAACGCCCCTGGTACGCACACAGACGTCTTCTCTTCATTAGATGCATCTCAAGTGTACCAAATCGTATGCTTAAAATTTCCTGGTCAGAGAGAAAACACAATAACGTAAAGTGCTTCAAGTCATAATGGTAAAGGGCTCTGATTTATTTGGTATTACTTAGCTATTCTGCCTGTATCATAAAGAAAGATTATGGTACAATAAATTAATCGTGAAGGAAGTAGCTGGAATTTACTATTCACATCTTTACCGCCTTTGGTCAAAATAAAAATGCAACTGAAATATATGGACACATAAGCTGTCTTTTTTATTATTTATATGAGTCAACTTTCTCTTCAACACCAATTCAATTACTGTTTCTTTGGGATAAAAGCTTGCTCTGAATAAACTATAATGGGAGACAATGAAGAACAGAAATAAATCATCGTCTGTAATACTCAGATCTTTCTGCTTTGCTTTCTGTGCTCTTCTATTCAAAAGCATTAAAAAAGACAGAAAAGTTTCTGCTGAGGCTGAAAAGCCCTTATTCAAAGAAAGGGCTTGGAGCCTTTGTTTTTATGATCTGATTTCTGCAGCTCCAAAAGTTGTTCAGATGGTCCCTTCCCCTCAAAGCTCACACAAGTTGATGATGGTTGTATTGGGTTTTAGACAGCCCGATTCCAACACTCAGTGAAATAAAACAAATTCAATGAAATGACATAAATGACAACACTCTTATTTGAATGGAGGTTTTTTTTTTTTTTAAAATGGTTCAGCAGACTTGATCATATAAACGGTTCAAGCAGCAGGACTGAAGAGTTGGACACATTTTAAGCTCTGCTTTGCCAATTTCAAAGATTGAGGTGTAAAAAGGAAAAAAAAAAAAAGAAAAAAGGAAGTGCTCACAAAATAAAGTATGTACCAGTTTTAGAACTTGGCAAGACTGTACTTAATAAGTTCAGTTTCTAGCCCTACACTTTAATATGTTGGAATTATATGGGGATTTTTTTGTTTGATTGTCTGCCTGGTTTGGGGGTGGAAGGAAAGTTGTGGGCTTCCATGAGCCAAATCTAACTATTTCCAATGAAAAACTCGGGGATGTCCTGGCATGCTGTAAAATTATGTTCTAAATAAAACTTACTTAAATCAAAATATGGGTAAAAATACACTGTCATCGCCTCTAAAGAAACCCAGCCTCATTAAGGATGGTGCATTTTGCCCCATGTACCAGGCTGTGATAACGCACAAACGGACACCTGAAGCTCCAGGGGGCACTGGCTTTCATCAGTGTGCACCTTCACCAACACCGTTTTGACAGGCACAACTTCCTACAACTTCTTTTATGACAAACTCAGCAAACAGCTTTCTCTGCTTTGTAATATTTCATGTTGTCAGTTCAAGACTTTTTTTTTTGTGAATATAGAAGATTTCCTTTAGAAATACTACTGTAAGGTGATGGATGACTTATCTGCATGATGCTGCACTTTTCTACAGTTCTATCTGGTTTGCATTCCCTGGAAAACAATATTTTCATTCCTTTCTTTTCTCTCAGTAGGGCAGATGCTACGCAGCTAGCTCACGTTGAAGAGGGACACCTCTCAACTCCGTTGCAAAAGAAAAGATCATTAAACGACGGACTGGATGAACTAGTTCAGAACAGACACCAAAACTCCTTATGCGCGCTTGCCATGGGGACTGAAGTACGCAGGAAATCTGAGAACTGGTGTTGGCAGTTGCTTCTGGTATTCCAGGGAAATCCCACTGCCATTAATGCTGTCAGTATCATCACTTTAATTGTGAAATAATAACCTCAGATGGCAGTGCTTATGAGTGGCTCCTGTTACAGGGAATACTTCACCCCAAAGACTAATACTAAAGTAGAGAATCTCAGTTTACAATCCAGAAGAAGAGTACATTTGAATAAAACCATCCCAAACTACACACCTTAATACAAATGACTGGAAACAAAAAAGTGTGGGATTTATGTACATGTGATTTGTTCTGAAGCAACTTCACTTTCTGACTGTAACATTAATTTCTAAGGTAGTTTTAAGAGAGGAAGCAACGATTTTATTCCTTTCCATCATCTCACCATAAGCTGGCTTTTTCATATGATAATTAATAGCTCAGATCCACTACACGAGACCTCCAAATTGCTCCGATTTTTCCATTTCCTATCTCAAAAAAAAATCACCTGCAGAGAGCCTTCAAACTGCAGAACAGTGATTATCCACGTGAATTAAAGTTGTTATAGCTTTGCTACACTTTGCGTTACAAGACTTGGTCAAAAAGCATAAAAATATATGAAAACCTAACCAGGAGTAATTTAAGCACCGTTATGGTGCTTATTCACAGAAAACCGTATTATTAAGTGGAATTTTGCCGGAATAAACTTGGGAGAATTAGAAAGAGATTGTCATGTGAAATCACGATACAAGGATTTACCACTATATAAAAATTAAAGCCTCCTTACTTACACATGCCTCAACTCCTTGGTAAATTTTGACCCTGCAGTCAACAGCACAGCTCACACCAACTTCCACAGAGCTAAAATGTCATCCCACACTATCTATAGTGAAAGGAGAAGAGCAGTTTTCCACCGTTATCTTCTGTGCTTTTTGAACGTATGGAAAAATTTCAACCTGCCTAGTTTAAAGTCTATGTTTTAAAGTTGAATCCCTGTAATTACATTAGCTAGGTGTGGGCGGTTACTTTTTAAAATCTAAAAAAGCTGCACCTGTACAAATCTTCTCCAGACTTTATCTCTGTCCCCTTGCTAAGTAGAGCTTATTCTACATTTTATATTTTCATATAGAAGCACCATTATGGCAACAAGCAACTTTAAAATAGTGCTGCATTGCTATACAGCAACACAGAGTTTGCCACTGTGTAGAGCAATTTAGAACACTGCTTGTTGAATATCTATATGAAATATATGAAGCATATGAAATACACAGTACTTGCATGCATATTTCATGTAAATACATTAACTAGTCCAAAGAAAGGGTTTTGTATGAGAAATAGACAACAATACATTTTAACAGAATGCAGAAAGACCATCCAGTGGGATAACAGTGCCTGTCAAATCTCTTCAGGCAACTGAAGATGCAGCCTATGTCATGGAAAAACTTAACCATTAACCCTAGTAGAATGTGAAAAAGAGGAGCGGACAAGAGAAGACAGTCAGTGAGAAACATGAAATATTCCATCGTATCTCACTAGTAGTATTTTAACAGTAGTGTTGTACAAATGAACTGTACAGGATTTCTGTGCAATATAGAACTGTACAATATGTATAGCTCTTATTGATAGCATACATACATTATTGAAGTTTGAAAATGTTCAAACTAAGTTTGGTTTATACAGACTATGACAAATGCTACAGGTGATAGCATTTTATGACATCTTGGTACTTGATAACTAGCTAGGTCATGTAATATTTGTCATTGAAACAGTCAATAGTGTGAATAGCACGAAAGGAGAATAGTGTGAAAAAGTCAATGCCAAATTATGTGCTCTTTTGAATGGAAAGGGTTAAGTTATAGCCTCCTTGAGCCATTAGTTGGAGATTTATTGGGGGAGTTAGTAAGTCTATAGTTCAATATGTGGTGATTGAACAAGGACCATAGGTGCAGAGACAGAGAGGAAGAGACTTCAGTCAAATGATGCCTCTGGGGCTTTGCAACATATGGCCCATCCGTCAAGGGTCAAGCCCCCTCACAAATTGCAAGCACTTTACATGGCCATCTGCATCAATAAATTACTACTCTTCTGCAGTGCGAGCACTAATGCATGAGCTAGGGGGATCACCCTACTCACAAAAAAAAAAAAAAACCTATGTGTTCTTTTTTTCTCCTCCTCCTTTTATTCCTGTTTCTCCCACGCACACTGACCCAGTCCTTTCCACACTGGGATTTCAGCGCAGGCAGATGTATTGCCAGACACACCTCAGCAATTCCTGTCTGCCTCAATTCCTTCCTATCCACATATAATCTCCTGCCTGGTACCATGGATCAGGTGAATCAAGCCAGAAGATGGGAAGATGTCAGTTGCAGAAGAAGGCTTTAAGAGGCCTTTTTGGCTGCCTACTCTCTGCTTTGTTACAGCTGCGCAGTTCACGCTCATACATTGCCAACTGACTCTCTCAGCAAAATGTCACAATTATTGCCCGCAGAAGGCAATGCTTTCCTGAAGAGCAGACCCAAACTCATCTACCTTTCACATTTTCACTTACGTCACCACCCAACTTTCCATACACTACAGGGCAACATTTGGAACAGTAGACTTCTGTGATCAGACATATAAAAGGCCCTTTTTCCAAATAAAGTTGTATCCTAACTATGGTTCCACCACTTTCTCAGCTATCTAGGGTCTAAAATAACTAAAAGTACCTATTTGACAGGCATAGCCTACATGCTGACCAGTAGGCCAGACTACAGATAATGCTAAAAATAAAAGGATGCATCTAATCAGCTTTACTAATTTTTTAAGCTTTTATGAATCATACTGGATCAAAACTTAGTATCCATTTATATTTTTTATAGTTTCAGGCAATTTGATTCATATTATTAGAAAGAGGTGAATTGCAGCATTGAACAGAGGTATTAACTTTCACATCCTCTCATCTAACCACCTTTTATAACCAAAACCCTACTCTTGCTCTAGTCCCTGCCCTGCATCCAGAAGAGAATGAGAAACTAGATAAAGTATCTTAACATAGTGGTTTTCAACATTTTTGCTCTATGAATATTTTTTTCTCCTCCTTCATGGATGTGCAGATTCCTTGTTAGAAATTATGCAACTACTAACAAGAGATTTAATTTTCTTAATTTAATTTTAAATTGCTCATGTGACCACAGGTTAAACAGTGCTGCCATGCTATATGCAGGCTCCAAAAACAAACAGTATAACTTGTATGTTAATTTCAACTACAGAATTATGACCATGTCCCACATAGTAAAAGGGTTTAGTATAATTTAATTAGGAATGCATTTAACCAATATATGCCTAGTTAAAACAGACACTATGTGTATGTGAATTGACAGAAGCTCACACAAGAACCAAAGAGAATTAAGTGCTGCTGTAGGCTTAAGCATACTTCTTTTCTTCCCCCTACAAAATAGGTAAGTTTTCCGGTACAAGAGATGAACTTCACCTGAACCATTTTAAGGCAGAAATGAATCTGAAATATGAAATATAACTACAAACCCTATTGCATATAATCCCTAATGGATCCTATCTATATTCTGGTTAAGAACTTGTTAAATTATTGATATTAGACCAAAGACAAGGTGAAAAAAGTGGTACTTTTTCCTTTTCATTTCCCTTGTTTTCTTCTTTTTCATTCAACATTAAGATGCTGCTGTACATAAGAGACAAACCTTATTACAGATACATCTGACCACTGCTCAAAATCCTTTTGATGTGAATTTACAGGTTAGGTATGTATCATAAATCCATTCACCAGGAAGCTAAACAGAAATATCAGCATAAGCCATCCGTCTACGGTATTAATCATAAGTAAGAGCACTAGTTAGACAAAATCACATTGGGACAAAAAATAGGAATTTGATTCATGTTTTAAGGAAGCAGTTTTATCTACTATCTTTGTACATAGGTTTCATTCCATTGCTTCTTCCTTTTTAAGATGACAGCTTTCCCTGTTAAGTAAATATGTGAGTCTAC